>NW_027288218.1:0-103231 GCF_047511675.1 Marmota flaviventris
ATAACCCTAACCCGAACACTACCCCAATACTAATTATAACCCTCACTCTACCTCTAAACCTAGCTATAACACATCCCTTACCATGAACTTAACCCTAAACCTAGCCCTAATGCTAGGACTAATCTGAACACTAACCCTAGTTCTAAGCATTACACTGATTTAAACCTATCCCTAAAACTAACCATAACCCCAACCCTAAGACTAACTCTAACTCTCATGTTAACCTTATCCCTAGTTCTATACCTATTATTTACCATAACCCTAAACCTAGACCTAACCCTTGTCCTATCCTTGACCTAGCACTAACCCTAGATCTAACCCTAACTCCAAGTCTTAACCTAACCCTAAGCCTAAGCCTAACACAAACACTAGCCCTAATCCTAATGCTAATCATATAACCTAGGACTAAAACAAAACTGAGCAATAGGGGCTGAGGATGTGGCTCAAGCGGTAGCACATTTGCCTTGCATGCATGGGATTCTGGGTTCAATACTCAGCAACAATAAAAATATAATTTAAAAAAAGATGTGTGTCAACCAAAAAATTTAAAAAATTTAAAAAATATTTAAAAATTCTCTCTCTCTCTCTCAAAAAAAAAAAAATAACTGAGCAATAGTCCTAATCTTAAACCTTAACATAAACCAAACCCTAACACTGCACCTAGACCTAACCCTAGCCCTAATTCTAGTCCTATCCATAACCTTAAACTAACCCTGACCCCGAATCATATGCTAACACTCACCTTATGTCTAAACACCACCCTAAACTTAAACCAAACCCTAACAGTAACTCTAGCCTAAATTCGAGTCATAACCCTAACCTTAAACTTACTCTGACACTGACTCATATCCTAACAATCACCCTAGCTCTAAAGACCACCCTCATCTTAAACTGAACCCTAAAATAATCTAGCCCTTATTTGAGTCCTAACCCTAACTCTAAAACTAACACTGTCTCTGAATTATATCCTTATACTAACCTAGCTATAAAAATCACCCTAACATTAAACCTAACCCTAACACTAGACCTACCCCTAACCCTAACCCTAATTGTAACCTAGTTCTTACATTATCCATTGCCATAACATTGGCCCTAACCCTAACACAAAAATTAGCACTAATCTGAGCCCTAAACCTAGATTTAACCCTAAACTTAAACTTAACTCTACTCTAACCCTAGCTCTAAGCCTATCCCTTATCCAAAGCAAAACCATAATAATGGTAACCCTAGACCTATCCCTAATCCTTAAGCTAACCAAAGTCCTAACCCTATTTATAGTCATAACCCTACCCTCACACTAGATCTAACCCTATTCCAAACCCTAAGGTTAACCCTGACCATTATTTTGACTCTAACATTAATCCTAGGTCTAAACCTGGTCCTAACCGTAGACCAAACCATAACACTAGCCTAGACCTAAAACAAATCCTGAATCTAGCCTTAACTTTAGCCCTAGACCTAAACAAAAACCTATCCCTAGCCCTTAAAGTAACCCTTAACTTAACACAAACACTAACCCTACCCCGAGACCTAAACCTAGTTCTAATTCTGGCTGTAACACTAACTCGAACCCAAACACTGACTCTGCTTTTAAGAGTAAACCTACCTCTAAAACTGACCCTAAACCTAGAGCAAACCCTAACACTGGCCAGACTGCTAACTTATACCTAAACCTAACCCTAACCCTAGTCCTAAGACTAACTCTAACTCTCATACTATCCCTATCCCTAGTTCTAAACCTATCCATTATCATAACCCTAACCCTAGCCTTAACCCTTGCCATATCCTTAGTTCTAGCCCTAACCCTAAATCTAAACCTAACCCAAAATCTAATCCTAACCCGAAGCTTAAGCCTAACACTAAAACTAGACCTAAACCTATTGCTAATTTTAAAACTAGGCCTAACCCTAACGCTAGCAGTAAAACAACCTGAGCAATAGCCCTAAGCATAAACGTTAACTTAAACCAAATCCTAACACTACACCTAGATCTAAGCATAGCCTTAATTCAATACTTAACCCTAACCTTAAATCTAACCCTGACCCTGACTCATATCCTAACACTCACCCAAGTTCTAAACACCCTCCTAACCTTAAAATAAAACCGAAAAGTAAACCTATTCTTAATTCGAGTCCAAACACTAACCCTGACTGGACTCATTTCCTAACACTAACCCTAGCTCTAAATATCATCTTAACCATAAACCTAACCCTAACACTAGACCTACCCCTAACCCGAACGCTAAAACTAACCCTCATTGTAACCCTAGCTAATACATTAGCCATTGCCCTATCACTAGCCCTAATCCTAACCCAAAATCTAGCCCTAATCTGAGCCCTATACCTAGATTTAATCATAACCCTAACTCTAGCCCTAACCCTAGCTCTAAGGCTATCCCTTACCCTATGAATAACCCTAACACTGATGGTAGCCCTAGACCAATGCCTAATCTTTAGGCTAACCAAAATCCTAACCTTATCAATAGTCCTGACCCTAGCTCTCATTCTAGCTCTAATCCTGTACCAAATCCGAACACTAACCCTGACCCTTATCCTGAGCCTAACACAAACCCTAGTTCTAAACCTGACCTTAACACTAGGCTAAAACCTAACACTAGCCCTGGACCTAAACCTAATCCTAAATCTAGCTTTATCTCTACCTCTAGACCTAAACAAACACATAGTCCTAGGCCTAACAATAACCCTTATCCTAACACAAACACTAACCCTACCCCTAGACCTAAACCTACTTCTAATTCTGGCTGTAACCCTAACGTGAACTCTAACCCAAACACTGACTCTGTCTTTAACAGTAAACCTACTTCTAAACCTGGCCATAACTGAAAATCTAAACCTAACACTAGATCTTGGCATAACTCTAATCCTAAAACTAGCCGTATTCATAATCCTAGCTCTTACATTACCCTCAGCTTTAACCCTAGGCCTAAACCTAACACAAAACCTAGAGCTAATTCTAGGCCTTATCCTAGCCCTAAGCATAACCCTAACTTTAACCATAAACCTAACCCAAACCTAACCGTCGCCTTAGTCCTAACCCTAGTGCCGCGTCCGGCCAAGGGAGCCGAGTCCGGCGAGGGACGGCGAGGTTAAAAGACACACAGGACACCAAGGTTCTTCATCCAGGAGTCAATACCCTTTATTGCTAACACACCTTTTTTTATACCCCAAGCAGCAGAAGTGGAAATCTACCCAAAAGCAGGAGGGAGGGGGGAGAAATTTAGTTTCAACATTTGTTATTGTCAGGTACCGAAACCTCCCTTAACAAGAAGTCCATCAGACCGGAAAAGGTCAAGGCATTCCCGTGGGACACATATGTCTCAGACGGACAAGCAGGAACAGAAAAACCGCAAGTTCACCATGGCCTTGTGAGCTGGCCACACTGGCATGCAGAACAAACTAGTGGAGGTTGGGCTCCAGGGGCCAGGGTAGACCTGCTGCCAACAAGTCCCCCTCTTTTGTTTTTTGCATGGCAGTGGGAATCAAGTAGCCCCTGTCTTAGGTCGTTCACAGCCCTTGCGATGCTTACCCGTCTCTGGGAAGGCCCCGATTCCCTGGCTTAGGTTGCACAGCAAGCGTGAAAGTTGCCCGTCACTGGGTACTACAAGATCAGCTCAGGGTGTTATGACCTATCAAGACATTATTGCGGTGAGCGCTTAACTGTCTCCACCTACGGGACCCATGACCCTCACCGCCGAATGGCAGATGTGATTGGACCGAGAGATTAGACAGCAAAGATCCTAGTACAGGAAGGCAAGAGGGAGAAGTATGCATAGAGAAAAGATATGGCAGGAGTTCTTCTTTTAAGGAGGACATTCATCTTCGGATCGGTCTGAAGTATATCTCAGAGGGGCGATCATCCATCTTCAAGCGTTGATAGTGAACCTGTATCAGCTTAGAGGTTGAAGGGGTGAGAACAACAGTGGCAGGATCAGCCATCTTGGGAACTTCATTTTTGTCTTGAATTTTCATTCACCGGTCTGGTGCAGCGCTCCGGGATTCAAATGGGCTTCTCAGTTCCTGGGGGAAAAACACATACAGCTCCCCTCACTCTAGCTAAGAGTGGAGCCGGGGGTTGCCACTTTCCGGTGGATAAATCTTTCCACTTTATTTGAGCATCTTGTACAGTGGGAGGGGAAAAGTAGCGTTGTGCAGCCATGCGCCCTCCAGTGTCAGTGAGTAAAAAATTTAAAGTAAATAGGGTTATACTTAGAAGTGCTTGTGGTCCCTGACAATTCCGGTATATCTCCCCCTCTTTTTTTTTTTGTAAATAAGTTTTTAAATGTTGATGGGCTCATTCCACGATAGCCTGTCCCCGTGGATTATAAGGGATTCCAGTCTTATGATTAATTTCCCATTGGGTGAAAAACCGTTGAACCGCCTGGCTTACATATGCGGGACCATTATCGGTTTTGAGGCATCGTGGGGTGCCCATGGAGGAAAAGGCTTTTAGAAGATGACTGATTACGTCCTTAGCCTTCTCTCCAGTATGTAAGTTGGCAAAAATGAAGCCAGAATATGTGTCAGTGGAAACATGTATAAAGGAGAGCTTACCAAAGCTAGGGAAGTGTGTAACATCAGTTTGCCAGACATCATTAGGTTGTAGTCCTCTTGGATTAACCCCAAGGGAAGGAGAATGAATAAATGGTGCACAGGTTGGACATAATGAGACAATTTGTAAAGCCTGGTCTCGTGAACATCCTGTGTGGAAGCGTAAAGACTGTGCCTTTAAATGAAATTTGTTATGGAATTGTAAGGCCTTATCATATTCGGTCGTCACACAGGAAAGGCCGACAGCATGAGTAGCAGCGTCTGCTTTTGCGTTGTCCTCTGACAAAGGTCCAGGGAGCCCTGTATGGCTTTGGATGTGGCCGATGTATAAAGGATCTCGTCTAGCCCAAATGAGAAGCTGTACTACCTGTAGTTGTTCTGTGATAGTGGATTGCTTTCCAATATATGATGCTGTTTCTATGACTAGAGCCAGATTGGCTACATACAAGCTGTCAGTATATACATTAAGAGGAATAGAACTATAGACTTTGAGAGCTATGATTAAAGCTTCAACTTCCACCTTTTGGGCCGACTGACCTGACACAGGTTGTCAGAGAATTTGAGATCCATCAAAAACGACGGCAAATCCATTTTTGGCCCCATCTGTATATACAGCTTGGGCCTTTGGAATAGGTTCCCTTTTCATAATCTTTGGGAAGATAATGGGACACCTTTTAAAGCCCTCCAAAAGTCTATGTTTAGGGAAGTGATTATCAATCTGACCCTTGAAGCTGCACAGGAAAAGACACCAAAGGTCATGTTCTTGTTGTAACTTGTGTATCATATCTTGAGTGTAAGGTTGAATAAGTATGTCAAAGGTTTTTCCAAACAATGCATCACCCAAATATTTAGCCTTCCAAATTAAGTTAATAACTAGCTCATAAAAGGGAGTCAGTACCCGGGGGTTAGAAGCCGGCAAGTGGACCCAATTAATGGGACCCGTTTGCCAGAACACTCCTGTGGGAGTAATTTTAGAAGATAGAACTATAAATGACAAGGACAGAGAATAATCTATCTGCATAATCTGCATGTCCTGCAGAGCCTCTTCTATTAGCCTCAGTGCTCGTAAGGCTTCTGGTGTAGGTACTCTACTCAACGTAGGAGAAGGATCTCCTCACAAGAGGTCATACAGGGGCTTGAGCTCTCCAGTTGGAATATGAAAGGACGGGCACAGCCACTGTATTTCTCCGAGGAATGTCTGCCACTGATGTAAAGTTTTGAGTTGATTTATCTGGAGCTGGGGACTCTGGGGAAAGATTCCTATGTTATTAATGATGTATCCCAAATAATTGTAAGGGTGTTGAAACTGGACCTTTTTGGGTGCTATGACCAGCCCTGCCCCTTTTAGAAGGGATTGGAGGACTTCATAAGATTGAAGAAGCCTTTTTTTCTTGGGCCCTGCCAGTAAGATGTCATCCATATAATGAATGAGGTAGAGCTGTGGGAACTGCTGTCGAAAGGGTTAAGACCTCAGCTACAAAATATTGACACATTGTAGGACTATTAGTCATCCCTTGAGGTGGGATGGTCCATTCATACCTTTGGTAAGGTTCCCTAAAGTTTGTTGAAGGCAAGGAAAAAGCAAAACGCTTTCAGTCTCGTGGGACTAGGTGGATAGAGAAGAAACAATCTTTTAAATCTATGACAATAAGGTGCCAATCCTTTGGGATCGCAGTAGGAAAGGGTAGCCCAGGCTGTAAGGGTCCCATGGGTTGCATAGTTTTATTGATAGCCCATAGGTCCTGAAGGAGCCTACACTTCCCAAACCCCTTTTGTATAACAAAAATAGGGTTATTCCAAGGGGAGGTAGAGGGCACCACGTGTCCTAACTCAAGCTGGTCTTGAACGAATAGGGAAGCGGCCTGTAATTTGTCCTTAGTTAGGGGCCACTGTTCTACCCACACAGGGTCATCTGATAACCAAGTAATGGACAGTGGAGGCGGCCGCACTTCAGTGGCCCCTAGGATAAATTTCCCAGTCCTCTCCGGTCTCTTCCCCTCTGGGTAACCTGTTCCACTGGATCCACGGGTGATATTCTGCCCTCATGTCTCTTTCCTAGTCCCCTTCCAGGGATCCACCCCATGTCTAGCATTGTATCATTAACAAAGTTATTATTTTCTTTTAAAGTCTGGGTAGTAAGAATAGCCCCCATTTGATGAAGCAAGTCCCTCCCCCAAAGGTTCATGGGGAGTCCAGTCACCACATAAGGCTGGAAATGGACACTATGTCCTTCCCCATCTCTCCATTTTAAAAAGGAGGCACTTCTTTTTGGTCGGGTTTGTCCTATCCCCTGTAATATGGCCGAGGGATTCTGGAGGGGCCAGGCAGGTGGCCATTGTTTTTCAGAAATGACAGAGACATCCACCCCTGTATCTAGTATTCCCTTGAAAGCCTTGTCCTGTATCTCAATGGTCAGGTTGGGACGCAAATCCAAATGAGCTACCCAAAAGGCCTGGGGAGTTCCAGTGGAGCCAAAGCTGCCTTTGCCCCGGTCCCACGGAGGGCGTGCCCAGGAATAGAAGCTAAGGGTAGCAGCATCAATTGAGCTATACGCTCCCCGGGGGGAAGAATAACAATTCCTTGGGTAGCTTCTACTACTATTTTTTATCTCTCCCTGATAATCAGCATCAACAACCCCCGTAAGAATCTTCAAGCCCCACTGAGGTGCTCTACCTCGTCCCAACACTAGTCCCACTGTCCCCTCTGGCAGGGGTCCAAAAACCCGAGTAGGCAGCATCTGGGGTCCCATTTGGGGAGTTAATACCACTCGGGAGGTGGAACTGAGGTCCAGTCCTGCACTTCCTGGTGTTCCCCTGGGGAGTTCCCAGATAGAAAGGGGTTGGTCAGTGGGAGGCGGCGGAGACGCCCACTCCCTGGGGCACTGTTTGGTTCCTGTACTGCCCATACACTTTGGCTTCTGGGGCCCGGGGCGGGCCCCTGCTCCCGTTTCCCGATGGTATTGGGTTACCCTGGATGTCAAATTTTGACCTGCACTCACTGCTCCAATGATTTCCTTTATGACATCGAGGACAAATTCCAGGCATCCCTCTGCCAGCACCCTCGCTCCTTTCTGGGCAGTTTCTCCTTATATGTCCCTCTTTTCCACATTTAAAACATCCCTTAGAGCAGGTTCCCCTGTTATCAGATTTTTGCATTCCAGTCTTAAGAGCAGCGGCCAAAACCTGACCAGTAATATGAGGCCCATCTATATCTTTGCATGCTCGAATCATATCATCTATACTTTTGGCCCTGGAGGACTTAATAGCATTTTGGCAGTAAGTGTTAGCGTTTTCATATGCCAGTTGTCTAATAAGTGGCATAGCCTGTTCCAGATTAGGAAATATTTTTCCAGCCGCCTGCATTAGGCGGGCTATAAAGTCCGAATAAGGTTCAGAGGACCCTTGAGAGATCTTGGAAATTTTTGCTTCAGTCTTAGAAATGGGCAGGGCATGGACCGCAGCTGAGGCTATTTGAGCATAAACACCTGGGTCGTAACTAATTTGTTGACCTATGGTGGCATACTGCCCAGTTCCTGTTAACATTTCGGCATTTTGCCATTGATGGCCCGCATTCAGGTTAATCTGAGCCAGCTCATGGCACCTTTCATGATATTCACTTTTCCACAATAAGAAATCCCCTCTAGATAACACAGCCCTGCAAAGTTGCTGCCAATCATTAGGTATTAGTTGACTGGCTGAGAGGGACTCGAAGAGGGTCAATGTGAAAGGGGCATGAGGTCCATAATTAATGACCACCTCCTTAAGCTGTTTTATGTCCTTGAAGGCTAGGGGGACATGGGCTCTGGCCGGCTGTCCATCAGCATCGACATTTTCAATCATTGGAAAAACCTGAGCCGCTCTAGAACCCCAGTGGACCCCCGCCTGTCTAGTAGGGGCGTCCTCATTCCAATCAGGATTATAGGGAGGAGGTGCGGCAATTGAGGGGGCCCTAGGCACCCTCACATTTGCCCTTTTAAGGCGATGTTCTAGTTCCTCTATCTCCCTTTCTAATCCCTTCTCTTCCTCAGAGAGAGAACTGAGGTCCTCAGGATCCTTTTCGGGCTTAGAAATCTGGAGGTGTTTCCTACCCCCTGAGCCCGAGTCCTCAAGAGGACCCTCATCCTTTAAGGATTCTGCCATTTGCTCCTCCTGCACCTGATTAAGGGCCTGTTCACATTCAGCAAGTTGATCCTTGATCTTTACTTTATCTGTTAATAAAGCATCCTTTACCAACCTCCATAAGGAAAAGGTGGCAACCGGGACACTGTCCGAGCCCTGGTCCCTCAATAATTTCTGAAGGTCATGTCTCACCAGGTCCCAGTCACTATTATTAAGAAATCCTCCTGTCAGAAACCAAGGACAAGCCTGGGCAATAATTTCAACGAATTTGGTTGCTGTCTTAGTTTTTTATTCCTGTTCCTTGTGTATTTAACAGCTCTTTCAGTTTGTTGGCCAGACGAACCTTTGCTGTTGAGTTACCCATGGTACCTACCCTGTCTCTTTAAATTATCTTTAAACCAATCCTCCCCCTTCTTTCTTAGAAAGTGAGCGCCGTCCGCTTACCCCTGCTTTCCGGATCTCGGTGGGAACCTCCAATTGCGGCGTCCGGCCAAGGGAGCCGAGTCCGGCGAGGGACGGCGAGGTTAAAAGACACACAGGACACCAAGGTTCTTCATCCAGGAGTCAATACCCTTTATTGCTAACACACCTTTTTTTATACCCCAAGCAGCAGAAGTGGAAAACTACCGAAAAGCAGGAGGGAGGGGGGAGAAATTTAGTTTCAACATATGTTATTGTCAGGTACTGAAACCTCCCTTAACAAGAAGTCCATGAGACCGGAAAAGGTCAAGGCATTCCCGTGGGACACATATGTCTCAGACGGACAAGCAGGAACAGAAAAACTGCAAGTTCGCCATGGCCGTGTGAGCTGGCCACACTGGCATGCAGAACAAACTAGTGGAGGTTGGGCTCCAGGGGCCAGGGTAGACCTGCTGCCAACACCCTAGCTCAAAACCTAATTCTTACAATAAATATAAACCTAGAACTATCCCTGAATCTAACCCTAAACCTAGTCCTAATCCTAACTTTAACACAAGCCCTAACCCTAGCTTTAAACTTACCCATTACCCTAACCCTAACCCTAAATTTAATTGTAAATGTAGCATTAACACTAACCATAATCCTAACTCTAAACTAAAATCTAACCCTAGACCTAACCCTTAACTAATACTCTATATAGCCCTAACCATAAATAAAACCCTAACCCTTACCATAAACCTAAACATAACCATAGACCTCACCCTGACCCTAAACTTAAATCTAACCCTATCCCTAACCCTAAACATATATTTAACCATATTTATTACCCTAACCCTAACCTAAACTTAATTATAATCATTCCCCTAACCCTAACCCTAACCTAAACCTACTGTAATCCTATCCCAAAACATAACCCTGAACCTAATCCTTGCTCTAACCCTAATAATAGCTCAGAACCTAACTCTTACACTAAACATAACACTAACCCTAACCATAGTTCTAACCCATACCTTAACACTAAATCAAGGCCTAATCCTAATCATAAGTCTAAATTTAAGCTTAGATCTAACTGTATCCATTACCCTAATCATAACCCATATCCTAATTCTAATGCTAGGCCTAACACTATTTCAAGACCTAATCTTAACCATAACCCTAGCACTAACCTTAACTCTAACTATATACATTACCCTAAACATAACCCTTTCCCTAATGCTAACCCTAGGCCTAAACCTAACCCTATCACTAACCCCAAACCTATCAATTACCTTAAACCTAACCTGAAGCCTAAATCTAACCCTATCATTACCCTAAATGTAACCCTATTTCTAATTTGAGCCCTAACCCTAAACTCAAACCTAAAAGAAACCCTAATCATGATGCTGACCCTAATAATTCGTCTAGATCTAACCTGACCCTTACACTAAACCTAATCCCTTACATTAGACCAAGCCAAAACTTAACCCTAAAACTATCCATAACCATAAACCTAAACCTGACATTAGACCTAGATATAATCCTAGCCCTAATCCGAACACAAATCCTAGCCCATATTAGTATTAAACATAGACTTATTCATAATCCTAACCTTAAACCTAGACCTAACTTAAAACCAACCCTATCCATAATCTTAGACATAACAGCCCTATCCCTAACCTAAGCTTAACCCTAGGTCTAAAACTAAGTATAACTCTCTACCTAGCCCTAAAACTAGTTCTAACCCAATCCCTACTGGAACTCTAAAACTAGCCCTAACCCTAGGCCTATCCCTAGCCCTTTCCTTACTCCAAGCCCCTAGATCTAAACTTAACTCTAAATCTAACCCTAATGCAAAGCCTAAGACTAAACCTAACACTAACCCTAACCCTAACCCTAATGCTACTCTTAAAAAATAGCCCCAACTCTAGCCCTAACGCTCATACAAAACCGAGCCATAGCCCTAACCCTAACCATTATCCAAAAGCAAACCCTAACCATACACCTAGACCTAACCCTAGCCCTAATTCTAGTTTTAAGCAGAACCCTAAATCTAACAGTAACCCTGATTCTGATGCTAACACTAACCCTAGCTTTAAACATCACCCTAAACATAACCCTTAACCATAACACTAGACTTATCCCTAACCCTAAACCTAACCCAAAAAACTCGCCCTAATTTTAACCCTAGTACTTACATTAGCCATAACCCTAACCCTAGCCCTAAATTACCCCAAAACCTAGCCTAATCTGAGCCCTAAACCGAGATTTAACCCTAACCCTATCCGTAACCCTAAACCTAGCATTAATATTAACCATAAGCTTAGTTCTAACCCTAGCTCTAACCCTATGCATTACCCTAGCCATAATCCTAACCTCAATGCTAACCCTAGGTCTAAACCTTACCATATACCTAATCCTAACCCTATCCATTACCCTAAACCTATCTTGAAATATAAACCTCACTATCCCATTACCCTAATCCTAAACCTATGCTAATTTGAGTAATAAATATAAACCTTAACCTATCCCAAACACTAATCACAACCCTGACCTAAACAATACCCTTAGCTCTAAACCTGACACTAACCCTAAACCTAACACTTACACTACATCTAACATAACCCTAAACTATCTTTAACTGTAAAGCTGGATCTGAAACTAGCCCTTGCCCTAATACTAGACCTAAACCTATCCTTAATTCTAACCTGAATCATACCCTGAGGTTTAACCTTAATTCTGACCCTCGCCATAGCCTTAAACCTAGCTATAACCTCATCCCTTACCCTAAACCTAACCATAACCCTAACCCTAACTATAATCTTAAACATAACCATAATCTTTTTCCTAACCCTAGGCCTAACCCTAACACTAAACCTAGCACTAACCCTAATTTAGTTCTATCCTAACCCTAAACCAAGCCTTAAGACTAAATCAAACACTTTTTTTAAAGAGAGAGAGAGAGAGAAAAAAATAATATTTATTTTTTTAGTATATGGAGGACACAACATCTTTGTTTGTATGCAGTGCTGAGAATCAAACCGAGTCGCATGCCAGGCGAGTGTGCTACTGCTTGAGCCATGTCCCCAGCCCCTACCTCTAACTCTTGCCCTAGCCCTATCCCTAGTTCTATCCTTAGCCCTAGCCCAACCCTGGATCTAAACTTCACTATAAATTAAAACCTAACTCTAAATTTAACCATAACCATAATTCTAAACCAAACCCTAACACTAACCCTAACATTAATGCTAATCCTAAATCTTGCCTTACCCCTAGCCCTAGCTTTAAAACAAAACCAAGCCATATCCCTAACCCTAACCCTTAACCTAAACCAAACCATAAACCTACACCTAGCCCTAACACTAACTCTAAAAATAACCCTGACCCTGATGCTGCTCCTAATATTAATCCTAGCTCCAAACATCACCCTAACCTTAAATTAACCATAACACCAGACCTAGCCTTAACTCTAACCCAAAAACTAACCCTAATCGTAACCCTAGTTCCTACATTAGTTGTTGACATAACCCTAGCCCTAACCCTAACATAAATCCTACCCCATCATTCTAGGTCTAATCCTAACCCTGACCATTATTCTTATCCTAACAGTAACCCTAGGTCTAAACCTGACCCTAACCCTAAACCAAACCCTAACACTAGCCCTACCAGTAAGACTATAACTTATACCTAACACTAACATAGATCTAGACCCAAAACTAATCCTAAATATAGCTATAATTCTAGCCCTAGGCTGAAACAAAATCCTAGTTCTAGCCCTAATAATAACCCTTAACCTAAACACTTACCCTATCCATAGACCTAACACTAGTCCTAATTCTGGCTCTAACCCTAACCCTAATCCTATCTGGAACACTGACCCTGACCCTAACATTAACCTATCTCTAAAGCTAACCCTAAACCAAAACTCAGTCCTAACACTAGACCTAGCCATAATCCTAACCCTAATACTACTCCTAAACATAACCCTAGCCCTAACCCTATTTTAACCCTAATCTTACCCCTAACAGTAGCCATAAACCTAACCATAGTCCTAAACCAAACCCTAAACCTAACACAAACCTAGCCATAATCCTAGGTCTATACTTAGCCCTAAGTATAACTCTAACCCTAACCCAGCCCTAACACTAACCCTAACACTAATCCTTGCCTTAGACCTAACCCTAGCTCAAAGCCAAACCCTTAACCTAAATACTACCCTAGCCCTATCGTAAACCATAACCCTAACCTTAGCTCTTATCCTAACCTTAATCCTAGCTCAAACTTTAGTTCTAACCCTGTCAATTACCATAACCCTAACCCTAATCCTAATTGTAAATCTATCCCTAACACTAAATTTAACCCTAATCATAAATGTATCCCAAGACCTAACCAAAACCTAAACCTCATCATAGCCCTAAGCCTAGCTGAAACATTAAGCCTTACACTAAACCTAATCCCGAGACTAGCCCGAATCCATACCCTAACCCTAACTCTAACCCTAAATCTAACATTATCAATTACACAAACCTAACCCTAACTGTAAGGAAATCTCTAGCCATAACCCGAACCCTAAACAAAACCCTAACCATAAACATATCTCTAGATCTAAACGTAAACCTAAACCTTGCCCTTGCCATTACGTTAGTTCAAACTCTAATCTTCACCCTAACCTAACCATAACACTAGCCTCAAACCTAACACTTACCGTAAACCAAACCTAGCCCTATTCCTAACCTAATTCTACTTTTAGACTTAATGCAAACCATAACCTATCCATAACCCTAACTCTAAATCTATTCATTATACTAAACATAACCCTAAACTAATGTTAACCTTAACCCTATTGCTAAAGCTAACTCTACCCATTACCCTAAACCTAAGACTAAACCTAACACAAATTCAAGCCCTAAACCTAAACTTGTACTGAAACCAAATGCTAACCCTGACCATGGCCCTAATAATAACCCTAACTCTAAACCTGACCCTTACCCTAAACATAGCTCTTACACTAGACCTAGCCATAACATAACCCTAAAAATATCCTTAATCATAACCCTAGACTTGACATTAGCCCTAGCCCTAGTTCTAGCCTTGAACCTAACAGAAACCCTAGCCCTAAACATAGCCTTAATCCTAACATAAACACTAACCCTAGCCCTAATCCAAATTCTAACCCTCACCGTAGCAATAAAGCTAGCTATAACCCCACCCATTACCCTAAACTTAATCCTAACCCCAATGCTATTCCTAAACCTAACCCTACCCCGATGCCTAACACTATTCCTAGCCCTAATCCTAGACGTAATTTAGATTTAACCCTAACCCTAAGCCTAGTCCTAAATCTTAATCTAACTTTTGTCCTAGCCATTTCCCTAGTCCTAACCCTATCCCTTACTGTAACACTAATCCTAGCCCTAATCCTAACCCTGGATCTAACCCTAACTCTAAATCTAACCCTAACCCTAAGCCTAAACCTCACCCTAACACTAGCCCTAACCCTAAAACTAATTCAAAATCTAGCCCTAACCCTAGGCCTAGCCCTAAAATAACCCGAACCATAGCTCTAACCTTAACCCTAACCCATAGAAATCAGGATAAAATGAAACCTTTTAGTTTTCAATATATTATGGCCTATAGGTGGGAACAGAAATGGAGCTGGAAATCAAATAGGGTTGGTACTAGCTGCATGAAACTTCACACACTCAATCACTTGAATTTTTAGTTTTCACTACATTATGGTGTATAGATATGTACCTTGAACTGAGAAGGCCCAACATGAGAAACATGGTAATGCTTGGTAAAAAATGAATTCTGACTGGGATCAAAGAAATTTGAACAAAACTAACTCTAAGCCAAACATTAGTTCTAACCTAGCCCTAACCCTAATTCTAAAACTAAACCTTTCCTGTTTATAACATAAAAGTCAAAAACTTGGAGTGCTTAGTTGGGCAAGGTAACAGATGAATCCTGCCAAGTATCAAAAATTGAGACAAATAATTGGGGAAGGTGTTTCAGTACATGCCTATTTCCCCTATTTTCTCCTAAAGTGCTTTTGGATAAATTGTTTTTCATGCTTCAGCTTAAAGTATTTTCACAAGGAATAAATCAGTGCATGCCCACAGCAAAGTGATTGAGTGTGTGAAGTTTCATGCAACTAACACCAACCCTATTTGATTTCCAGCTCCATTTCTGTTCACACCTATAGGCCATAATGTAGTGAAAACTAAAAATTCAAACTGTTCCTGACACTGAACCATTTAACCTTGAAGGCTCAAACTTGGGAAGCCTATGAGGGTTGGTCAAAGATGAATCCTGTACAGTATCAAAGTAATATGACCAAAAAATTGGAAGCTCTTTCAGTACATGTGTATTTGGCTTACTCCTAAAACACTCAGAGATAAAGTTTTTTTCTTTCTACTTCAGCTTAGGGATACTTCACAGGGAAAAAAAAAAGAGAATGCTCACTGAGAACTGATTGAGTATGTGAAGTTTCAAGCAGCTATCACGAAACCTGTTTGATTTCCAGCTTCATTTCCATTCACCCCTAAGGGGCAAAAAGAAGAGAAATGTGAAAATTGAAACTGTTATGAGAGAAAACACTTTTATGTAGGAGGCCCAAACATTTGGGGTATAGTAAAAAATAGGAAAAAGGTGAATCCTGCCCAGTATGATAAAAATTTGAAAACAAAACTAACTCTTACCTTTACACTAGGTCTAGTCCTAGTCCTAACACTAACCCTAACACTAACCTTAACCTGTTTAGAGTCCCTTTGATCCTAGAAATTCCACACTTGGGGAGCCAGTTTGGGTAGGCTAACAGATGAATCCTTCACAATATCAAAGAAATCTGGCGAAAAAACTTGGGAGGCAGTTCAGTACATGCATATTTCCTCTTTTCTCCTAAAGTGCTCTCACATAAAGTTGCTTTGCATGCTTTAGCTTATGGCTACTTTTACAAGGAATAAACCAGAAAATGCCCATAGAAAACTGATTGAGTGGGTGAGGTTTGAAGCAGCTAGCACCAACCCTCTTGGATTTCCTGCTCCATTTCCATTTACATGCATACGTCAAAATGAAATGAAAACTTACAATACAAACTGTTCAGGAGAGCAAATCCTTGACACAAGGGGCCAAAACGTAAAGAACATAGTAAGGCTAAGTAATAGTTGAATCCTGCCCAGTATCAGAGAAATTTGAATGAAACTAAATCTAACAGAACACTAGTTGTAACCCTAGCCCTAACCTAATACTAAATCTAACCTAACCTATTTAGAAAACCATTGATCATAGTAGTCCCCAAATAAAGGAGACCAATGGGGCAAGCTGACAGATGAATTCTGTGCAGTATCAAAGAAATCTGACCATATTTGGGGGGATGTATTTCAGTACGTGCATATTTCCCTGTTTTCTCCTAATGTGCTCTTGGATAAATTATTTTTTTTAATGCTTCAGTTTAAGGTACTTTCACAAGGAACAACCAGAGAGTGCCCACAGAGAGTTGATTGAGTGTGTGAAGTTTCAACCAGCTAGTACTAACACTGTTTGATTTCCAGCTTCATTTTCACTCACGTCAATAGGCCATAATAAAGTGAAAACTAAAAATTTAAACTGTTCCTGACAGTGACCTGGCAAACCTTGAAAACCCAAACTTGGGGATCCTACTAAGACTAGGAAAAGTATGAATCCTGTACAATATCAAAGTAATCCATGCAAAAAAAATTGAAGCTTGCTCATAAAGTGCTCACAGATAAAGCTGCTTCTTTATAATTCAGCTTTGGTCTACTACCACAAGAAACAAATGAAAGAATGTGCACTGAGAACTGATTGTGTGTGTTAAATTTCAAACAACTAGCACAAAACATGTTTGAGTCTAGCTCCATTTCCATTCACCCCTCTAGGGCAAAATGAAGTGAAACATGAAAATTAAAACTGCTCCTGAGAGGAACATACTACAAAAAGGAAAAGATGAATCCTGCCCAGTATCCAAAAAGTTGAAAAAAATAACTCTAACCCTAACACTAGTTGTAACCCTAACTCTACCAATAAGCCTAAGCCTAACCTGTTAAGATAACCTTTGATCATAAAAGTTTTAAACTTGGGGAGACTAGTGAGGAAAGAATTTAGATGAATCCTGCACAGTATCAAAGAAATCTGACGAAATATATTTTGGTGGGGTATTTCAGTACATGCTTATTGCCCTGTTTTATCCTAAAGTGTTCTTGGATAAACTTGTTTTGCATACTTCAGCTTATCACTACATTTACAAGGAAGAAACCAGAGAGTGCCGACAGACAACTGATTTAGTATGTGAAGTTTCAACCAGCTAGCATCAACCCTCTGATTTCAAGCTCCATTCTTATTTACTCATATAGGTCAGAATGAAGTGAGACATTAAAAACAAACTATTCCCAACAGCGAATCATTGAACTGAGAAGGCCCAAAACTGGGGCACATAGTAAGGCTAGGTAAAAGATAAATCTCTCCAATATCAAAGAAATTTGAACCAAACAAGCTCTAATCCTAACACTAGCTCTAAAGCTAGCCCTAACCCTAACCATAACACTAACCCTTACCTGTTTAGAGAACCATTGATCCTAGAAGTGCCAACCTTGGGGAGCCTAGTGGAGCAAGCTAAAAGATGAATACTGCACAGTATCAAAGAAATCTGATTAAATTGTTGGGAGACTTATTTCAGTACATACATGTTTCTCTGTTTTCTCCTTAAGGGCTCTCAGATACAGTTACTTTTTCATGCTTCATCTTTGGTCTACCTTCACAAGAAAGAAACCAGAGAGTGCCCACTGAGAACTGATTGTGTGAAGTTTCAAGTACCTCCTGCCAAACCTGTTTGATTTCCAGCTCAATTTTCATTAACATCAATAAGCCATAATGAATGGAAACCTTAAAATCAAACTGTTCCTGACAGTGAACCATTGAACTGACAAGGCCAAAATCTTTGGATCATAGTAAGGCTAAGTAAAAGATGAATCTTACCAAGTATCATAGAAATTTGAAGAAAACTATGGCTGCATGGGTGCTCTCAGTGCAGATGGATGGCTCCACTGCACATTTTCTCTGGACGCAGACAGCAGTCTCAGCCACACAGGCACTCTCTGCACAGACAGAGGACCCACAGAACACAGAGGCTTTGCTTGCGGGTCACCAGACCGAGCTATGGACACAGTGCAAGGTCACTCCAGAACAATCCACCTCACCAAACACAATACATGGGTAACAGCAACTGTACAGGCACATGATTTCCAATTCAGAGACTAAGAGTAGGGAGACTCCAGGTAGAAGCTCAAGCCCTCTCACCCTGGCTACATCCACCACCCTGAGCACAGAGACTCAAGCTAGGAATCGACAACTCTACCTACTGCAAGAAAAGAAAACAGAGTTCTGAAAGACTTTTTTTTGTTTGTTTGTTTCTTACTTTTCTTTTCTTGATATTCTCATCCATTCTCCTCTACCCTTCCCCCTCTGGTCCTCACAACATCAACATATGTGAAACCAAGAACTTTCCATGAAATTGGACTTTAAGAACTGAATCACTAGAATTGTATAGTATACAGGAATTGCATAGGCCCCACCTCACCACCTCTTTATTTGCTCTTATTTTTTTCTCCCTCTCTTTCTTACTTTCTTGTTACTTTTTCTTCTTTTTTTCTTTCTCCCTCTATCCCACTTTCAGTATCCTAACTTTTACTATTTATACATAGGGTAATTTTATGAATACAGATAAAGAGTTTGAATTTATACCTTCTTCCATAAATTCCCCCTGTCTATTCATTAGAGTTCTCCTCCAAAGTTGCTAAGTCAGATTGATCACATACCCTCATTCCTTTCCCCCTTAACTTAGCATCCTACCCCTGACCCTCAGTTCTCTATACACCACCAGAAATGGTATGCCTTTTATGAGGATTCGGGTTAGGATTAGATTTAGAGTTAGGTTTTTGTCTATGGTTATGGGTAGGGCTAAGATAGGGCAAGGGTTAGGACTAGTGTTTGGGTTAGGTTTAGGATTATGGTAATGGATAGGGTTAGAACTAGTGATAATGCTAGTATGAGTGTTAGAGTTAGTCTTAGGGCTATGGTTAGGGTTACGTTTAGGGTTAGGGATACAGCTAAATTAGGGCTTGTGTTAGTTTTAGTTTTAGGCCTTGGGTAAGGGTTAGAGTTAGGATTACATTTAGAGTAAGGTACTGGGTTATAGCTAGGTTGAGGTCTAGGGCAAGGGTTAGTATCAGGGTTAGGGCTACTCTTAGGTTTGGGGTTATGATTAAAGCTAGGTTTAGGGCTAGGATGAGGGTTAATGTTTGTGTTAGGGTTAGGACTAAAATTAGGGCTAGGGATAATGTCAGGTGTAGGGTTACCTTTACATAAAGATTTAGTGTTAGGTTTATGGCTTGGTCCAATGTAAGGGTTAGGTTTATACAAGGGTTGTTTTAGAACTAGGGTTATTATAAGGGTCAAGATCAAGGTGAGGGTTAGGGTTAAGTTAGGGTTTAGGCTTAGGGCTTGATTATCATTAGGGTTTTGGGTTAAGGTAATGAAAGGGTTAGGTTTATGGTTTAGGTGTGGTTTAGTGTAATAGATATGGTTAGGGTTAGGCCTAGGGTTAAGATTAGGGTTATCATTAGGGTAATGGATAGGGTTAGGCTTAAGATTAGGGATAGGTTTATGTAAAGGATTAGGGCTTTTGTTTGGTTTAGGGTTAGGGCTTAGGTGTGGTTTAGTGTAATGGATAGGGTTAGGGTTAGCCCTAGGTTTAGCATAATGGGTTATCATTAGTGTAATGGATAGGGTTAGACCTGAGATTAGGGGTAAGATTATGTATAGGTTTAAGGCTTTTTTTTGGGTTAGGGTTAGATTTACTTTTAGGGTTTAAGCTAGGTTTAGCAGCTGGGGATTTGGCTCAAGAAGTAGTGTGCTCACCTGGCATGCACAGGGCGCTGGGTTCGATCCTTAGCACCACATACCAATAAAATAAAGATGTTGTGTCCACTGAAAACTAAATATATATATATATATATAAACAAGGTTTAGGACTGGGATTAAGGCTAGGATTTGGGTTATGTTAGGGCTAGGGTTAAGTCTACGGGTAATGTACAAAGTAGTGTTATGATTAGAGCTAGTGATAGGGTCAGGGATAGGGCTATGTCTAGTGTTAGGGTTAAATTTACGGTTACGAAAATGTTTAGAGCTAGGTTTAATATTAGAGTCAGAGTCAGAGTCCAGATTAGTTTTCAGGTTAGGGTTAGGATTAGAATTAGAGATAGGATTAGGGCTAGGGGTAGGGTTAGGGTTATGATTTGGTTTTGTTTTAGGGATAGGGGTAGAGTTATGGCTAGTTTTAGGATTAGGGCTAGTGTTAGTGTGAGGTTTAGGCTTAGGTTTAGGGTTAGATTTAGAGTTAGGTTTAGATCTAGGCTTTGAGCTAGGGGTAAGGATAGGGCTAGGATTAGGGCTAAGTTTAGGGCTAGGTATAGGGTGATGGTAATGGATAGGGTTAGAACTAGGTATAAGGCTAGGGCGAGATTTTGAGTTAGTCTTAGGGCTAGGGTTAAGGTTGGGTTAGGGATAGGTTTAAATTAGGGCTGGGATTAGGACTAGGGTTGGTGTTAGGGTTAGGCCTAGGTCTAAGGCTAGGGTTAGTGTTAGGGTTAGGGTTAGGCTTAGGTTTAGGTTAAGGGATGGGATTATAGCTACTTTTATGACTAGGGTGAGGATTAGATTTAGGGTTATGGTTAGGGATAGGTATATGATTAAGGCGAGGTTTATGGCTAGAATGTGGGGTAAGGTTGGTGTTTGGATTAGGACTAGGATTAGAGCTAGGGCTATTGTCATGTCTAGGTTGACAGTTAGGGAGAGTCTTAGGGTTTGTTTTGTAGCTAGGTCTATTATAATGGTCACGTTTCTTGTTAGGGTCAGGATTAGAGCAATGAGTATTATTAGGGTCATGGTCAGGTTTAGCGTTTTTATTAGATTAAGTTTTAGGGTTAATGCTCAACTTATCACTACAGTTAGGGATAGGTCAATGATAGTTTTAGGTTTAGAGTTCAGGTTAGGTGTAGGGTAATGGATAGGGTTAAAGATAGCATTAGGGTTCAGCCTAGGGTTAGCAGAAGCGTTAGGATTATCATTAGGGTAATGGATATGGTTAGAGCTAGTGATAGGGCTAGTGTTATGCTTAGGATTAGGTCTAGGGCTAGGCCTAGGTTTAGGGTTAGGGCAAAGATTAGGGTTATGGTTAGCTTCAGGGTTAAAGGTAGGGTAGGGCTTGGGTTAGGGCTAGGGTTTGCAATAGGTTAGGGATATGGCAAATGTTAGAACTTTGTGATGATTAGGGCTAATTTTAGGGTTAATATTAGAGCTAAGTATAGTTTTATGTTTAGGTTTAGGGTTAGGGTGATGTTATTGTTAGTGTTAGAGTCAGTGTTCAGTTTAGGGTTATGGTTAATGTGAAAACCAGAATTAGGACTAGGGTTAAACTAGGGGAAGGGTTAGTTTTGGCTTTAGGCTAAGGGTTATTATTAGGGCTGGGGCTAGCTTTTTCTTTAGGTCTATGGCTAGTGTTAGGCTTAGGTTTAGGTGTAAGGTTACCAGTAGCACGAGGGTTAGGCTTCAGTTTAGTGTTAGGT
This sequence comes from Marmota flaviventris, assembly GCF_047511675.1. Taxonomy (NCBI): domain Eukaryota; kingdom Metazoa; phylum Chordata; class Mammalia; order Rodentia; family Sciuridae; genus Marmota; species Marmota flaviventris. Next base: position 21,724 of record NW_027288218.1, read on the forward strand.
TCAGGTTTAGACCTATGATTAGTGTTAGGTTCAGAATAAGTGTCAGAGTTAGGGTAAGGGTTTGGGTTATAATTAGAGCTAGAATGAGGATTAGGGTTAGGACTACTAATAGGATTAGTGTTTGGGTTAGATTAAGGAATAGAATTAGGATTAGGATTAGCATTAGGTTTAGGGCTTGGCATAGGGTAAGGGATAGGGTTAGAGCCAGTGTTAGGGCTAGGTTTAGGGTTAAAACTAGGTTTAGGGCTCGGATTAGGGCTAGTTTTTGTGTTAGGGTTATGGCTTGGGTTAGAACAATGGCTAATGGAATAACTATGGTTTTTAGGGTTAGTTTTAGGGTTGTGGTTAGAGGTTAAAGCTCTATTGTTAGGATTAGGTTTAAAGTTAGGGTGAAATTTAGAGCTAGTGTTAGTGTTAGGTTAATAGTCAGGGTCAGGTTTAGTTTTTGGGTTAGGATTAGGATTCAAATTAAGGCTAGGATTACTGTAAGAGTTCGTTTTAAGGTTAGGGTGGTGTTTAGAGCTACGGTGAGTGTTAGGATATGAGTCAGAGTTAGGGTTAGTATTAAGGTTAAGATTAGAACTTGAATTAGGGCTAGGGTTAGGTCTAAGTTTAGTGTTAAGGTTTCGTGTAAGTTAAGGTTTAGGGTTAGGACTATTGCTCAGTTTTGTTTTCTGCAAGGTTTAGGGTTAGGGCTATTGCTCGGTTTTGTTTTCTGCAAGGGTTAGGGTTAGGGCTAGTTTTATGATTAGCGTTATTGTTAGGGCTAGTGTTAATATTAAACTTAGGCTTAGGTTTAGGGTTAGATTTAGAGTTAGGGTTAGATCTAGGGTTAGGACTGAGAATAAGGATTTGGCAATGGTTTGGCTAGGCTTAGGACTAGGATTAGGGCTAGGTTTAGGATTAAGGTAATGGATAGGGTTAGAAGTAGGGATAGGGCTAGTGTGAGAGTTAGAGTTAGTCTTAGGCCTAGGCTTAGGTTTAGGGTTAGGGATATGGTTAAATTAGAGCTAGAATTAGGCCTAAGGTTGGTGTTCACCTTAGGCCTAGAGTTAGGGTTAGGGTTAGGGCTAAGTTCAGAGTAATGAATGGTATTCTAGCTAGGTTTAGAGATAAGGGGAATGTTAGAATTAGGGTTAGGGCTATGGTTAGGGTTGGGGTAATGATTAAGGGTAGGTTTGGGGCTAGGATGAGGGCTATGATTTATTTTAGTGTTCGGCTAGGATTAGGGCTAGGGCTAATATCAGATCTAGGGTTATGTTTAAAGATAGTTTTAGTGTTAAGTTTATGGCTACATGTAATATAAGGGTTAGGTTTAGTGTCAGGGTCAGGCTAGGGGTATTATTAGTTTCAAGTTCTGGGTTAGAAGTTTGGAATAGATTAAGGTTTAAATTAGGGCTCGAGTTAGGGTTATGGTTAGTGTTAGTGTAATAATAGGATGAGGTTTAGGGTTTAGATTTGGTTTAGAATAATTCATAGGTTTAGGATTAGGGATAAGGTTAGGTTTAGGCCTAGATTTATGGTTATGGCAATGGATAGGGTTAGAAATAGGGTTAGGGATAGGGTTATGGTTTTGATTAGGGCTAGGTATAGGATTAGGGTTAGGGTTAAAGCTCAGGTTAGGGCTTGGATTAGGGCTAGGTTTTGGGTTAAGTTAGTGCTAGGGTTAGGGATAAGGCTAATGTAAGTACCAGGGTTACAATTAGTGTTAAATTTAGGGTTAGGATTAGTGGTAGTTCTAGTGTTAGGTTTAGGGTTAGGGTTAGGGTGATGTTTAGAGTAGGGTTAGGGTAAGTGTTAGTTCTAGTTTTCAGCTTAAAAACAGCTAAGGTTAGGGTTAGGGTTAAAGGTTGGTTTAGGTTAAGGTTTAGGGTTAGGGCTATGGCTCGGTTTTGTTTTATGGGTAGGGTTAAAGTTAGATTTAGAGTTAGGGTTAGGGTTAGACTTAGGATTAGGGTTTGATTTAGAGTTAAAATTAGACCTAGGTTAGGGCTAGAGCTAATAATAGGGCTAGGGTTATGGCTGGGTTTAGGGTAGAAATAGGGTTCCAGTAAGGGATAGGGTTAGAACTAGCGATGGGTCTAGGGTGAGAGTAAGAATTAGTCATAGGGCTAGGGTTAGGCCTAAGGTTAGGAATAGGACTGAATTAGTGCTAAGATTAGGGCTAGGGTTAGATTTTAGGTTAGGCCTAAAGTTACGTTTAGGGTTAGAATTAACACTAGGTTTAGGGCTAGGATAAGGGCTGGGGTTTGTGTCAGGTTTAGGGCTAGAATTATGGCTATGAATATTATCAGGTGTAAGCTTATGGTTGGGGATAGTTTTAGGATTAGTGTTATGGCCATTTCTAGTGTAAGGGTTAGGTTTAGTGTAAAAATCATCCTTAGAGCTAGGAGATTTATTAGGCTCAGAGTATTTGTTAGAGTTTGTTTGAGGTTAAGTTTTAGAATTAGGGCTTGAATTATCACTATGGTGTGGGTTAGTTTAATGATAGGGTTTTGTTTAGAGTTTACATTAGGTTTAGGGTAATTGATAGGGTTAGGGTTAGTGATAGGGTTAAGGTTTGGCCTAGGGTTCGCATTAGGGTAAGAATTATTGTTAGTATAATGGATAGGATTAGAGCTAAGTTTAGGGCTAGGCTTATGGTTAAGAATAGGTCTTGAATTAGGGTTAGTGTTAGGGTTAAAACTAGGGTTAGGCTTAGGTTTATGTTTAGCATAAGGGTTAGGTTTTGAGCTAGGGTTAGGGCTAGGGTGAGGGTTAGGTTTAGGGTTACTTCTAGGGATAAAATTATAGTACTCATAGGATTAGGGTTAGGGTTAGGGTTAGGGACATCATTAGGAATAGGGTTAGAGTTAGGATAATGTATACGATTAGATGTAGATTTAGGGCTATGTTTAATATTAGATTGAATTTCAGGCTTAGAGTTAGGGCTATGATTATGTTTAGGTTTCTGGTAAGAGTTAGGGTTTGAGCTAGGGTTAGGTATATGGCAAGTGTGAGGTTTAAGGCTAGGTCTAGGATTAATTTTCCATTTAGGTTTAGGTTTAGTATTACACCTTGGATTATCAATAAGTTTAGGTTTAGGTTTAGAGTAACGGGTAGGTTTAGAGCTAGGTTTAGGGCTATGGATAAGTTTAGGATTAGGGCTAGGGTTAGGGTTAGATTTAGGTATAGGTGTAGGTTTAAGTTAGAGTAATGTTTAGGCTTTGAGCTCGGATTAGGACTAAGGTGAGGGTTAGGTTACGGTTAGGGCTAGGGTTAGGGTTAGGATTAGGCTTAAGTCTTGATTTAGGCCTAGGATTAGCTCTAGGTTTTGTGTTAGGTTTAGGCCTAGGGTTAGGGCCATGGTTAATGTAAGAGCTAGGGTTATGTTGAGGGTTAGTTGTAGGATTAGGGTTATTGCTAGCTCTAGTGTTAAATTAGATGTTCGGGTAGGGTCAGATTTAGAGATAGGTTTACTCTAAAGGCTGGGTCAGTGTTTTGGTTAAAGTTAGTGTTAGGGTTACAGCCAGAATTAGGACAATGTTTAGTGTTAGGTTTAGTGTTTGAGTTAGGTTCAAGATTATTGTTAGGGTTAGGATAGTGTAATCATGGTTAGGGTTAGGGTTAGGTTAGGTCTAGGGCTAGAGTTAAGGCTAGATTTAGTATTAGGTTTAGGTCCTGAGTTAGTGTTAGGGTTCAGTCTATGATTAGGATCAGTTTTAGACCTAGGGTTAGTGCTAGGGTCAGAATAAGGGTCAGGGTTTGTGTTAGGGTTTGGGCTAGGGTTAGAGCTAGAATGAAGGCTACGGTTAGGATAATAATAGGGTTAGGGTTTTGCTTAGCCTAAGGATTAGAGATAGGTCTAGGGTTACCATTAGGGTCAGGGTTTTTCTTAGGTTAAGGGATAGCCTTAGAGCTAGGGTTAATGCTAGAGTTAGGGTTAGGGTTAGGGTTAAATATAGGTTTAGACCTCCAATTAGGGCTAGTTTTTGTGTTAGGCTTAGGGCTAGATTTGGGCATTGGCTAATGTAAGAGCCATGGTTACAATTAGGGTTAGTTTTAGGTTTAGGTTTAGGGGTGGGTCTAGTGTTAGGTTTAGGTTTAAGGTTAGGGTAATATTTAGAGCTAGGGTTATTATTAGGATATGAGTCATCATTAGAGTTAGTTTTAGGGTTAAGGTTAGGATTCAAATAAGGGCAAGGGTTACTGTTAGTGTTTGGTTTAAGGTGAGGGCTGTATTTAAGAGCCAGGGTGACTGTAAGGATATCAGTCAGGGTCAGGGTTAGCTTTAAGGTTAGGGTTATGACTGGTTTTAGTGTTAGGGTTATTTTTAGGGTTTGGTTTAAATTTAGGAGGTCTTTAGAGCTAGGGTCAGTGTTAGGATTTGAGTCAGTGTCAGGATAAGTTTTAAGGTTAGAGTTAGGACTCGAATTAGGGTTCATCTAGGTGAGGTGTTAGGGTTTGGTTTAAGTTAAGGTTTTGGTTTAGGGGTTTGCTCAGTTTTGTTTTAGTCCTAGGTTTAGGGTTTGGGCTAGTTATAAGATTAGCATTAAGGTTAGGTCTCGTGTTAGTGTTAGGCTTAGGCTTTGGGTTAGGGTTAGTTTTGGTTTTAGTGTTAGATCCAGGATTAGGGCTAGGTTTAACTATAGGGAAAGGGTTAGGACTAGGGTTATGGTTATGGTAACAGATAGGGTTAGAACTAGGGCTAGGGCAAGGGTGAGAGTTAGAGTTAGTCGTAGGACTAGGGTTTTGGTTAGTTTTAGGGATAGGGCTAAGTCAGGGCTAGGATTAGGGCTAGAGTTAATGTTCAGCTTAGGCCTAGTGTTACGGCTAGGGTTATAGTTAATTTTAGGGTAAGGTATGGGGTTATAGCTAGGTTTAGAGGTAGGGTGAGGATTAGAATTAGGGTTAGGGCTAGGGTAAGGGTTAGGGTTAAGATTAAGGCTAGGTTAAGGGCTAGGATGAGGGCTAGGTTTTGTTGTACGTTTAAGTCTAGAATTAGGGCTAGGGCTAATGCCGGGCTTAGTTTTACAGTTTGGGTACATTTAGTGTTAGGTTTGTGTCTATTTGTAGTGTAAGTGTTAGGCTTTGGGTAAGGGTCAGGTTTAGAGCTAGGTGTATTTTAAGGGTCAGGATCAGGTTTAGGGTTTGTTTTATGTTAAAGTTTTGGGATAGGGCTCAAATGAGTATTAGGGTTAGACTTAGGGTTAGGGTAATTGACTGGGTTAGGTTTAGTTTTCAGGGTAGGTTTAGGGCAATGGAGAGCTTTATTGTTAGCAAAAGGGTTAGGGTTATTCCTAGGATTAACATTAGGATTAGGGTTATCATAAGGATAATATATAGGATTAGATCTATGGTTAGTGTTAGGGTTGGTTAGGATTAGGGCTAGAGTTAGGTTAGGTTTTGGGTTAGGGCTAGTAACCCTAGCTTAGAGTTAGGGTTATATTTATGGTAAAGTTTTGGTTTTGAGCTAGGGTTAGGTCTAGAACGAGGTTTAGGTTTAGTGTTATGGTCAGGGTTATGTTTAGGGTTAGGGATAGGGTTTTCTTTAGGGTTAGGATTAGGTTTAGGGTAATAGATTGAGTTAGGTGTAAGGTTAGCTTTATGGTTAAGGTTAGGTTTAAGTTTAAGTTTAGTTTTAGGGCTAGCTTTACTGTTGGTTTTAGGGTGTTAGGGTTTGAGTTAGGGTTAAGGCTATGGCAAGGTTTAGGTTTAGGGTTAGGTCTAGGGTTAGTTTTATGGTATGGGTTAGGGTTTTGGTTATGGTTATGGATAGGGTTTTCATTAGGGTTAGATTTGAGTTAGGGTTATCATTAGGTTAGGGTTAGAGTTAGGGTAATGGCTAGGGTTAGAGTTAGTGTTAGGTCTAGTGTTAAGTTTAGGATTAGGGCTACAGTTAGTGTTATGGTTAGGGATAGTGCTAGGGTTGTGTTTAGGCTAAGGGCTAGGCTTTGAGCTAGGGTTAGGAATAAGGTGAGGGTTAGGGTTAGGGTTAGGACTAGGGTTAGTGTTAGGGTGAAGGTTATGCTTAGGGTAGGTTTAGGCCTCGATTAGGATTAGGGTTAATTAAGTTTTGTGTTAGGTTTAGGCCTAGGGTTTAGTGCTATTTGTAATGTAAGATCTAGGGTTTTGATTAGAGCTAGTTTTAGGGTTAGGGTTTGGGCTAGGTCTATCGTTAGGTTTAGGTTTGGGGTTAGGGTCAGGTTTACAGCTGGGTTTTATGTTAGTGTCTTGGCCAGTGTTCAGGTAAAGTTAGGGTTAGGGTGAAACCAGAATAGGATTATGGTTAGATCTAGCGGTAGGGTTAGTGTTTGGTTTATGTTAAGGGTTATTTTTAGGGCTAGCACTAAGTTTTTGTTTAGGTCATGGGCTAGAGTAATAGCTAGATTTATTATTAGGTTTAGGTCTAGGGTTAGTGTTAGGGTTAGGTTTAGGTATAAGTTTACTGGTAGAGCTAGTTTCAGGTTTCAGTTTTGGTGTAGGGTCAGGTTTAGATCTATAATTAGTTTTAGTGTCAGGTTAGGGCTAGGGTTAGTCTTTGCATTAGGTTAATGGTTATTTGGGTTAGGTTTTGATCTAGAATGAGGGCTAGTGTTAGGACTACTAATAGGGTTATCGTTTGGGTATGGCTAAGGATTAGGTGAGGACTAGAATTAACATTATGAATAATGTTTGGCTTAGGGTAATGGATAGGATTAGAGCTAGAGTTAGGGCTAAGTTAGGGTTATGTTTAGGGATAGTTTTAGGGTTAGGGTTAGGGTTAAATCTAGTGTAAATGCTCGGATTTGGGCTATTTTTGTGTTAGTGTTAGGGCTTGGGTTTTGCTAAGGCCAATGTAAGAACTAGGGTTATGATTAGGTTAGTTTTAGGGTTGGGGTTTCGGCTAGGTCTAGTGTTACCATTAGTTTTAGTGTTAGGGTGCTATTTTGAGCTAGGCTTTGTGTTTGGATATGAGACAGGGTGAGGGTTAGTCTTAGGCCTAGGACTCGAATTAGAGCTCGGGTTATGGCTAGTTATGGGTTAGGGTTTGGTTCAGGTTAAGGTTTAGTGTTAGAGCAATGGCTCATTTTTTTTTTTTTAGGGCTAGGGCTTGGATTAGGGCTAGTTTTAGGATTAGCAATAGTATTAGAGCTAGTTGTAGAATGAGGTTTAAGCTTAAGTTTAGGGTTAGATTTAGACATGGTAAGATATAGGGTTAGTGCTCTTTCTAGGCTAGGGTTATGGCTCAGGTTAGGGCTATTGTGAGGGTTATGGTAACAAATAGAGTTATAAATAGATATAGGGCTATGGTGTGAGTTAGAGTTAGTCTTGGGGGTAGGATTAGGGGTAGGTTTAAGGTTTGGGTTCAAATAGGGCTAGGATTAGTGCTATGATTAATGTTAGGGTCAGGCCTATGGTTAGGGCTAGGGTTAGGGTTTGTCTTAGGGGAAGGGATGGGGTTATATAGTTATGTTCAGTGCTAGGGCGAGGGTTATATTTAGGGATAGGGCTAGGGTGAGGGTTTGGGTTAGGATTAAGTCTAGGTTTAGGGCTAGGATGAGGGATAGGGTTTGTGTTAGTGTTAGGGCTAGGATTAGGGCCTAGGTCTAGGGTTATGATTTGGAATAGTGTTAGGGACAGGTTTTTGGCTAGGTCTAGTGTAAGGTTAGATTCAGTGTAGGCGTCAGTTATAGAGTTAGGTTATTATTAGGGTCAGAGTATGGGTTAGGGTTTGGTTTGGGATAAGGTTTAAGGTTAGGGCTAAAATTAGGATTAGGGTTAGGGTTGGGGTTAAAGTGATGGATAGAGTTAGGTTTACATTTAAGGTTTGGTTTAGAGCAATGTATAGGGTTAGTGTTAGGGATAGGGTTAGGGTTAGGGCTAGGGTTATCATTTGGTTTAGGCAAACCAAATGAATAGGTTTAGTGCTAGTGTTTGGGCTTAGGTTAAGGTTAGGATTAGGGCCAGTGTTTGGGTTAATCCTAGGGTTACTGTTAGGGTCCGGTTTAGGGTAAGTGTTATTGTTTGATCTAGGGTTAGGGCTAGGGCGAGGGTTAGGTTTAGAATCAGGGTTAGGGTTAGGGTTAGGGTTAGGGCTAGGGTTAGCATTAGGGTTAGGGTTATGTTTAAGGTAAGAGATAAAATTGGAGCTAGGGTTTGGGCTATGGTTACACTTAGGAATAGGGATAAGGTTAGGATTAGGGATAGAGCAAGGGTTTTGTTTAGAGTAAGGGTTAGAGTTTTAGCTTGGATTATGGCTGGGGCAAGCATTAAGTTTAGGGTTAGTGCTAGGGTTAGGGTTAATGTTATGCTTAGGTCTAGATTTAGGACTTGTATTAGGGCTAGGTTTTGTGTGAGGTTTATGGCTAGTGTTGGGCTATGGGTAATATAAGAGCTAGGTTTATGGTTATGGCTAGTTTTTTTTTTTTTTTTTTTTTTTTTTGGATTAGAGTTATAGATATGTCTACTGTTAGGTTTAAGTTTTGGGTTAGGAAAATGTTTAGAGCTAGGGTTTGTTTTAGGGTAAGATCAGTGTTTGGGCTAGCATTGGGTTTATGGTTAGGGCCAGAATTAAAACTAGAGTTAGGTCTAGGCCTAGGGTTAGTCTTTGAATTAGGTTAATGGTTATTTTAAGGCTAGGGTTAGGTAATGTTTAGGACTAGGGCTGGAGCTATGGCTATATTTAGGATTAAGTTTAGGTCTAGTGCTAGTGTTATGGTTAGGTTTAGGTATAGGTTTACTGGTCGGACTAGTGTTAGGGTTCGGTTTAGTGTTAAGGTCAGGCTTTGACCTAGAATTAGTGTTAGGGTCAGAATAAGGGTAAGGGCTAGGCTTAGGCTTTGGGTTGGAGTTAGAGATAGAATGAGGGCTATGGTTAGGACTAGTAATATAGTTAGGGTTTGTGTTAAGCTAAGGATTAGTGTTAGAAATAGGGTTGCATTAGGGTGAGAGTTTGACTTAGGGTATGGTATAGGTTTAGAGCTAGGTTTTGGGTACAGTTAGGGTTAGGGTTAGAGTTAAAACTAGGGTTGAGGCTCAGATTATCATTAGGTTTTGTGTTAGGGTTAGGGCTATGGCTAATGTAAAATCTAGCTTTACATTTAGAGATAGTTTTAGGGTTAGGATTAGGGCTAGGTCTAGTGTTTTGGTTAGGTTTATGTTTAGGGTGATGTTTAGAGGTAGGGTTAGTTTTAGGGTCAGAGTCAGTATTAGTTGTAGGGATAGGGTTAGGACTAGGTGTAGCATTAGGATTTGGTTTAGGTTAAGGGTTAGTATTAGAGCTATAGCTAAGTTTTGTTTGTGGGCTATGGCTAGGGTTAGGGCTAGTTTTTAAATTAGAATTAGATTTAGGGCTAGTGTTTGGGTGTGGTTTAGCTTTAGAGCTATGGTTAGATTTAAAGTTTGGGTTAGTTCTAGATTTAAGACTATGTCTAGGGTTAGGACTGATGTTAGGGCTAGTGTTAGGGTTTGGCAATAGATAAGGTTGGTAGTAGAAATAGGTCTAGGGCTAGAGTTAGGGTTAGTCTTAGGGCTAGGGTTAGAGTTATGGTTACAGTCAGCAGTAAATTAGGGCTAGGATTAGAGCTATGGTTAGTGTTAGGATTAGGCGTAGGGTTGGGGCTAGGGATAGTGTTAGTTATAGGTTTAGGGTTAGGGTTAGAAATAGGGGAAAGTATGTGGATATACCTAGGTTCAGAACTAGGGCGAGGGTTGAAATTCGGGTTTGAGCTAGGGTTAGGGTTCGGATTAGGATTAAGGGTAGTTTTAATGCTAGGATAAGGGCTCGGGTTTGGGTTAGGTTTCAGACAAGAATTAGGTAGAGTGCTAATGTCAGGTCTAGGGTTACAGTTAGGGATATTTTTATGGTTAGTTTTATGGCTAGGTTTAGTTTAAGGGTTATGTTTAGGGTAAGGGTCAGCTTAGAGATAGGTGTGTTATTAGAGTCAGTGTCTTGCTCAGAGTTTGGGTTAGGTTTTGGTTTAGTTTTAGGGCTCGAATTAGCATTAGGGTTAGGATTAGAGTTAGGGTTAGAGTAATTGATAGGGTTAGGTTTAGTGTCCATTTTAGGTTTAGGTAAGGATAAGGTTAGTGTTAGCCATAGTTTTAGGGTTAGGCCTAAATGTATACGGTTAGATTTAGTTTTATGACTAGTATTAGTGTTAGGTTTAGCATAACTCTTAGTCTTTAAGCTAGGATTAGTACTATGGCAAGGGTTAGGTTTGTGGTTAGGTCTAGGGTTAGGTTTACAGTTAGGGTTAGTGAAGGCTTAGAAACAGGAATAGGGTTGAGTTTACAGTTAAGGTTAGAGTAGGTTTAGGATTAGCACTAGTGTTATCATGATGATTATACGTAGGGTTAGTGTAATGGGTGGGGGTAGAGCTATGTTTAGATCTATGCTTGCATTAGGCTTATGTTTACAGTAATGGATAGGTTTAGGGCTAGGATTATGGTTAGGATTATGGCTAGGGTTAGTATTAGGGTTAGGTCTTGGGTTAGTATTAGGGTTAGATTTAGTATAAGTGTTAGGGTTTGAGCTATGGTTAGGGCTAGTTCGACAGTTAGGGTTAGTGTCAGGTCTAGGTTTAGGATTAGGGTTAAGTTTAAGGGTAGGGTTATCATTAGAGTTCAGGTTATGTTTAGGGTAATGGATAGGTTTAGAGCTAGATTTAGGGCTAGGATTAGGGTTAGGATGAAGTCTAGTGTTAGGTTTAGGGTTAGGGCCAGTTTTAGGGTTAGATTTAGGTTTAGGGTAATGGTTAGGGCTAGGGTTAGGGTTAGGGTTAAAACGAGGTGTAGGGCTCAGTTTAGGGACAGGTTTTTGGTTAGGTTAGGGCTACGTATAATGTAAGAACTAGAGTTATGATTAGGGCTACTTTTAGGATTACAATTATGGCTAGTACTAGCTTTAGGTTTAGGTATACTTTTAGGGTGATGTAGATCTAGCGTTAGTTTAAGCTCAGAGTCAGTCTCAAGGTTAGTTTTAGGGTTAGGTTAATACTGAATTAGGGCTAGGGTTAGGGCTAGGTGTAGGGTTAGGTTTTGGTTTAGGTTAAGGTTTAGGGTTAGGGCTATGGCTCGATATTGTTTTAGGGCTTGAACTAGATTAGGGCTAGTTTTAGGATTACTGTTAGTGTTAAGGCTAGTGTTAGTGTGAAGTTTAGGATTAGGGTTGGACTTAAAGTTATGGTTAGTTCTAGGGTTAGGGTTAGGGCTAGGGTTAGGGCTAAGGTTAGGGCAAGTGTTAGGGTTATACCAAGGGATAGGGTTAGATCTAGGAATAGGGCTAGGGCAAGACTTAGAGTTAGTTTTATTGGTAGAGTTAGGGCTAAATTAGAGCTAGGATCAGGTCTAGGATTAGTGTAAGGGACAAGTCTAGGGTTAGAATTAGGGTTAGATTTGTGGGAAGGGATGAGGTCATAACAAGGTTCAGAACTAGGGTGAGGGATAACATTAGGGATAGGGCTAGAGTTAGGGCTTGGGTTAGGATCAAGGCTAGGTTTAGGGGTAGGATGAGGGCTAGCATTTGTGTTAGGGTTAGGGCAAGAATTAGGGCTAGGGCTAATATCAGGTCTAGGGTTATGGTTAGGGATAGATTTCGGGTAAGATTTATGGCTAGGTCTAGTGTCATAGATAGGTTTAGGTTGAGATTCACATTGAGAGCTAGGGGTATTATAATTGTCAGAGTCAGGTTTTGGGTTTGGATTAGGTTGAGGTTTAGTGTTATGTCTCAAATTAGCATTATATTTGAGTTAGGGTTAGGGTAATGGAAAAGGTTAGGTTTAGGTTTTAGGTTAGGTTTAGAGCTCAGGTTTGATTTAGGGTAATGAATAATGTTAGGGTTAGGCCTAGGGTTAGCATTAGGTTAATAGTTATCATTAGGTTAATGGATAGGTTAGAGCTAGGGTTAGAGCTAGGGTTATGTTGAAGATTAGGGATAGAGTTAGGATTAGGGTTAGGTTTAGCATATGGGTTAGGGTTTGAGCTAGGGTTAGTACTAAGATTAGGGTTAGATTTAGGATTAGGTCTAGGGTTAGGATTAGGGTTACAATTAGGGTTAAAGTAATGGACAGGTTTAGATGTCGGGTTGGGGTTAGGGTTAGGTTTAGGTTTAGGACTAGTGTTAGTGTTAAGTTTAGCATAATTGATATAGTTTGATCTAGGGTTAGGACTATGGCAAGGGTTAGGTTTATGTTTTTAAGGTTAAGGTTTAGGGTTAGGTCTATTGCTCGGTTAGGTTTTGGGCTATTGTTATGTTTAGCGTAAGGGCTAGGTTTTGAGCTAGTGTTAGTGCTAGTGATAGGTCGAGAATTTGCTTCAGCCTTACATCTAGGGACAGCATTATGGTAGGTTTAGGGTTAGCGCTAAGGTTAGGGCTTGGGTTATCATTAGGGTTAGGATAAGGGTTAGGGTAATGGATATGATTAGATGTAGGTTTAGGTTTAGGGTTAGATTTATTTTTAGGGTTAATGTTAAGGCTATGGTTATAGTTAGGTTTATGGTATGGGTTAAGTTTTGAGCTAGGGTTAAGGCTATGGTGAGTGTTAGGTTTAAGTTTAGGTCTATTTTTAGTTTTCTGGTTAGGGTTAGGGTTATGATTATGGTAAGGCTAGGGTTATAAATTAGGTTAGGTGTAGGGTTAGGTAAGGTGTAGGTATAGAGATAGGTTTAGGGATAGGATAAAGTTCAGTGTTAGGGCTAGGGTTAGGGTTTAGAATAAGGTACATTTCTAAATTTATATTCATGGTAAGTGTTAGGCTTTGAGTAAGGTTTGAGACTAAGGCTAGGTTTAGGTTTAGGGACACTGTTAGGGCTAGGGTTAGGGTTGGGCTTATGCTTAGGGCTAGATTTAGGCCTAGAATTTCTTCTAGGGTTAGAATTAGATTTTGGGTTTTGTTTAGGTGAGGGTTTAGGTTTAGAGATTGAATTAGCATTAGGGTTTGGTTAGGGTAGTGATAGGTTTAGGTTCAGGGTTCATGTTAGGTGTAGGGTAATAGATAGGTTTAGAGTTAGCAAAAGGTTTAGGGTTAGGCCTAGGGTTAGCCTTAGAGTTTATGGTGTGCTTAGCATAATGGATAGGGTTAGGGCTACAGTTATTGTTTGTATTAGGGCTAGAGTTAGGGTTAGGCCTAGAGTTTGGGTTAGGGTTTAGGTTTAGGATATGGTTTAGAGTTTGAGCTAGAGTTAGTGCTAGGGCAAGGGTTAGATTTAGGGTTGGGTCTAGGTTATAGTTACGGTTAGGGTCAAGGTTAGTGTTAAGTTTAGGGCTAGGGTTATTATTAGGTTTAGGGTATTGCAAAGGGTTTGATTTCATGTTAGGGTTAGAGTTAGGGTTAGGTTTTGGTTTAAGATTAGGATTAGGGATAGACTTAGGTTTAGGTTTAGGGTAATGGTTAGGATTTGAGCAAGGGTTATCTCTATGGTAAGGGTTAGGTTTATGGTTATGTCAAGGGTTAGTGTTAGAGTAGATTTAGGGTAAGGGCTAGGATTATCATAAGGGTTAGGGTTAGGGTTAGGATAATGGGTAGGGCTAGAGCTAGGGTTTGAGCTAGGGTTATCATTAAGATTAGGGTAGAGTTAGGGTAATATATAGGCTTAGAGCTAAGGTTAGGGATAGGTTTAGCGTTAGGATTAAGTCTAGGGTTAAGGTTAGGTTTAGGTGTAGGCCATAGGTTAGTGTTTGGGTTAGTTTAAGTTAAAGGGTTAGGGATTGAGCTAGTGTTTTGACTAGGACAAGGATTAGAGTTAGAATCAGTGTGAGGGTTAGGGCTAAGGTTAGCATTGGGTTTAGGTTTAGTGTTAGGGTAATGGATAGAGTTAGAGGTAGGTTTTGGCAAATGGTGATGGCTTGTTTCAGGGTTAGTGATATGGCTAGGTCTAGTGTTAGGTTTATGTTTTTTGTTAGGATAAGGTTTAGAGCTAGGTTTTGTGTTATGGTAAGCGTCAGTGTTCAGTTTAGGGTTAGGTTTATTTTTAGGGCCAGCATTAAGACTACGGTTTGTTCTAGGGGTACGGTTAGCATTTTTGTTTGTTTAAGGTTTAATATTAGTGCTAGGACTAAGTTTTTGTTTAAGGCTAGGCCTAGTGTTATCAGTAGAAAAAGGATTAAGCATAGGTCTAAGTCTAGTGTTAGGGTAAACTTTAGTTAAAGGATTACAGGTAGTGCCATTATTAGGGGTCGATTGAGTATAGGGTCAGGTTTAGACCTATGGTTAGTTTTAGGGTCAGAATAAGGGTCAGGAATAGAGTTAGGGTTTTGGATAATGATAGAGCTAGATTGAGGATTAGGGTTAGGACTAGTAATAGAGTTCGGTTTTGGGTTAGGTAAGAATTAGGTTTAAGATTAGAGTAGCTTTAGGGTTAAAGTTTGGCTTAGGATAAGGGAAAGGGTTATCACTAGTGTTAGGGCTAGTGTTAGGGTTAGAGTTAGGGCTAGGGTTAGGTTTAGGGTTAGGGTTAAAGCTAGGGTTAGAGCTTGGATTAGGGCTAGGCTATTTTTTGTGTTAGCTTTAGGGCTCCGTCTAATATAAGAACTAGGGTTACACTTAGGGCTAGTTTTAGGGTTAGTGTTACATCTATGTTTGGTGTTTGGTTAGGTTTTGTGTTAGGGTTATGTTTAGGGTAACAGATATGTTACGGTTAGTGAATGTGTTAGGGTTTAGCTGAGGGTTAGCATTATTTTTAGGATTAGGGTTAGGGTTAGGGTAATGGATAGGATTAGAGCTAGGGTTAGGCCTAGGGTTATAGTTATAGTTAGTGTTACTGTTAGGGTTAGTGTTAGGTTTAGGGTTAGTGCAAGGTTTAAATTAGGGTTAGGTTTAGCATAAGGCTTGGGACTTGGTTTAGGTTTAGAGTTAGTGTTAAAGCTATGGTTGGAGCTCACATTAGGGCTAGATTTTGGGTTACATTAGGGTTAGGGTTAGGGATACAGATATTGTAAGACCTAGGGTTATGATTAGGGATAATTTTAGGGTTATGGTTAGGGCTAAGTTTAGATTTATGGTTAGATTTTAGTTCAGGTTGATGTTTTGATCTAGGGTTAGTGTTAGGTTCAGAGTCAGTGTGAGGGTTAGTTTTAGGGTTGGGGATAGGACTCTAATTAGGGGTAGGCTTAGGGCTAGATGAAGGGTTAGGATTTGGTTTAGGTTAAGGTTTAGGGTTAGTGCTATGGCTCATTATGTTTTAGGCTAAGGCTAAAGTTAAGGGTAGTTTTACGATTAATGTTAATATTATTGCTAGTGATAGGGTGAGTTTAGGCTTAGAGGTACATTTAGAGTTATGGTTATTTCTAGTCGTAGGGCTATGGCTATAATTAGGGCTAAGGTTAGGTTTAGTGTTTGGGTTACCGTTAGGGAAAGGGTTAGATCGAGTAATAGAGCAAGGGCGATAGTTAGAGTTAGACTTAAGGCTAGGGTTAGGGTTAAGTTTAGGGCAAAATTAGGGCTAGGAATATGTCTAGGATTGGTGTTAGTTTTAGGCCTAGGGTTAGGGATGTGTTTAGGATTAGGTTTAGGGTTAGGTTTAGGGGAAGGGATGGGGTTATAGCTAGGTTTAGGGCTAGGGCAATGATTAGAATTTGGTTTAGGTCTAGGGTTAGGTTTGTGTAGATTTCAGGCTATATTTGGGGTTAGGATGAGGGCTAGGGTTTATGTTAGGTTCAGGGCAAAATTTTTTGCATAGGAAAAATATCAGGTTTAGGGTTATGGCTAGGGATAGTTATAGGGTTAAGTTCATTGCTAGGTCTAATGTTAGGTTTAAGGTAAGGCCCAGGTTAATAGTAAGGTGTATTTTTAGGGTCAGGGTCAGGTTTCGGGTCTGTGTTAGGTTAGTTACTAGGGTTAGGGCTCAAATTAGCATTAAGGTTAGAATTAGGGTTAGATTTATGGATAGGTTTAGGTTTAGGATTCAGGTTAAGATTAGTGTAATTGGTAGGGTTAGGGTGAGTGATAGGGTTAGGGTTAGGCCTATGGTTACTATTTGGGTTAGGGTTATTGTTAGGGTAATGAATAGCATTAGAGCTAGTGTTAGGGCTAGGGTTTTGCATAGGATTAGGACTACAGTTAGGGTTAGGGTTAGGCCAGGTCTAGGGTTAGGGTTTGGGTTAGGTTTAGGGTACAGGTTAGGTTTTGATCTAGGGTTAGTGCTAGGGTTAGGGTTAGGTTTAGGATTATGTCTAGGGTTAGATTTATGGTTAAGGTTAGGGTTAGTTTTAGGGTTAGAACGAAGGTTATCTTTAGAGTTAGGTTAATGGATAGGGTTACATATCGGGTAAGGGTTAGTGGTAGTTTTAGGTTTAGGCTTAGTGTTAGGTTTAGGGCTAAGATTATCATTAGAGTTAGGGTAATGGATAGGGTTAAATGTCAGGTTAGGGTTAGGGGTAGTTTTAGATTTAGGGTTAGTGTTAGGGTTTGGGCTAAGGTTAGTGTTAGAGTAAGGGTTAGGTTTTTATCTAGGGTTAAGGCTACCATGAGGGTTAGGTTTAGGGTTAGGTTTACAATTAAGATTAGAGCTAGTGTTATCATTAGGGTTAAGGGTCGATTTAGGGTAATGGTTAATTTTAGAGATAGTATTAGAACTAGTGTTAACATTATGATTGGGGCTAGGATTAGAATGAGGTTTAGGGCTAGGGCTAGGGTTATTTTTAGGGTTCAGTTTTGGGTTTTATCTATTGTTAGGTCTAAGGTGATGGTTAGGGTTAGCATGAGGGTGTGGGTTAGGGTAAGGGATAAGGTTAGGTTAGGGTTAGGATTACACTTTGGGCTAGATTTAGGCCTTGGATTAGGGCTAGGTTTTGTGTTAGGTTTAGATCTAGTTTTAGTGCTATGGTGATGTAAGGGTTATGTTTATGGTTATGGCTAGGTCTAGTGTTAGATTTAGGTTTCCATCAGGGTCAGTTTTATAGCTAGGGTTAGTGTTAGTGTCAGGTTCTGTGTTTTGATTAGGTTTAGGGTTCGGGCTAGAGCCAGAATTTGTATTGGTTTGTTCTAATGGTTAGGTTATTGTTTGGCTTAGGTTAAGGGTTATCATTAGAGCTAGGGCTAGTTTTATGTTTAGTTCTTGGTTAAAGATCTGGCTCGATTTAGGATTAGGTTTAATCAAGGCTAGTGTTAGGGTTAGGTTTAGATATAGGGTTATATGTAGGGCTAGTGTTAGGATTTGGTTTAGGTTTAGGGTCAGAATAACTGTCAGGGATATGGTTAAAATTTGGGTTGTGGTTATAACAATAATGGGGGCTTGGGTTAGGATTAGTAATAGGTTTAGGGTTTGTGTTTGACTAAGGATTAGTTTTAGGACTAGGGTAAGCATTAGGGTTGGGGATTGGCTAGGGTAAAGTATGAGGTTAGAGCTAGGGTTAGAGCTAGGGTTCAGGTTAGAGTTAGGGCTAGTGTTAGAATTAGGGTTAGGGTGAAAGCCAGGGTTAGGTATCAGATATGGGCTAGGTTTTGTTTAGCATTAGGTTTAAGATTATGGCTAATTTATGATCTAGGGTTATGATTAAAACTAGTTTTAGAATTAGGGTTAGGACCAAGTCTAGTGTTAGGGTAAGGTTTAGGTTTAGGGTGATGTTTAGAGGTAGGGTTAGTGTTAATGTCAGAGACAGGTTAAGGGGTAGTTTAGGGTTAAGATTAGGATTCAAATTAGGGCTAGGCTTAGGGCTAGATGTAAGGTTAGGTTTTGGTTTAGGTAAAAGTTTAGGGTTAGTGTTATTGCTCAATTTTGTTTTAGTGCTAAGCCTATGGTTAGGGCTAGTTTTAGGATTGGCGTTAGGGTTAGGGCTAATGTTAGGTTTCGGTTTAGGTGTAGATTTTGGGTTAGAATTAGAGTTAGTTTTAGATCTAGGGTTAGGGCAAAGTGTAAGCTTAGGGCTAGGGTTATTCTAGGCTATGGCTAGGAATAAGGTTATGGTAAGTGATAGGGTTAGAATTAGGGCTAGGGCTAGGTTGATAGTTATAGTTAGTCTGAAAGCTAGGGTTAGGTTTAGGATTAGGGCTAGGGTTAGTGTTAGGTTTAGTCCTAGGGTTAAGGTTAGGGCTAAATTTAGTGTAAGGATTAGGGTTTTGGTTAGGTTTAGGGTAAGCAATGGGGTTATATCTTGGTTTAGGGCTAGGGAAAGCGTTCAAATTGGGGTTAGGGTTATGATTAAGGCTAATTTTTTGGCCACGATGAGAGCTTCTGTTCCTGTTATGGTTAGGGTTAGCATTAGGGCTATGGTTATAGTTATAATGTCAGGTCTAGGGTTATAGTTAGGGATAGGTTTCAGGTTATGTTTATGGTTAGGTCTAGTGTTAGGTTTAGATTTAGGGTAAGGGTCAAGTTTACAGCTATGTGTATTATTAGGGTCAGTGTTTGGTTTAAAGTTTGGTTTAGGTTAAGGTTTAGGTTTAGGGCTCGAATTAGCATTAGAGTTAGAGTTAGGGTTAGGGTAATGAATAGGCTTAGGATTAGGGTTCAGGTTAGTTTTAGGGCAATAGATAGGTTTAGGGGTTGTGATAGGGTTAAGCTTAAGCCTAGGGTTAGCTTTAGGCTTAGGATTATGATTATGGTAATGGATAGAATTATTGCTAGGTTTAGGGCTAGGTTCATGGTTAGGATTAGGGCTTGGGTTAGGGTAGTGAATATAATTAGAGCTATGGTTAGTGCTATGGTTAAGGTTAGGATTATGTCTAGTGTTAGGTTAGGTTTTGGGATAGGGCTAGGGTTACGTTAAGGGTAAAGGTTAGGTTTGAGCTAGCGTTAGGTCTAAAGTGAGGCTTAAGGTTAGGTTTAGGGCTAGGGTTAGGTTTTGGGTTACACTTAGGGCTATGTTTAGGCCTAGGATTAGGGCTATGTTTTGTGTTAGTTTAGGCCTAGGGTTAGGGCCATGGGTAATGTAAGAGCTAGGGTTATGATTAGGGCTAGTTTTAGGGTTATGGTTATGGTTAGGTCTAGTGTTAGGATTAGGTTTTGGTTTAGGGTGAGCTTTGGAGCTAGGATTATGTTAGGGTCAGGGCCAGTGTTCAGATTAGAGTTAGTGTTGGAGTTACTGCCAGAATTAGGACTAGGGTTATGTCTAGGGATAGGGTTAGAGTTTGATTTAGGTTAAGGCATACTGTTAGGGCTAGGGCTAGGTTGTTTGTCAGGTCTAGGGCTAGAGATATGGCTAGATTTAGGATTAGGTTTAAGTCTATGGCTAGTGTTAGGTTTAGGTTTAAGTATAGGATTACTTGTAGTGCTAATTTTAGGGTTCGGTTTCGGGTTAGGGTCAGGTTTAGACTTACGGTAAGTGTTAGGGTCAGAATAAGTGTCAGTGTAAGGTTTTGGGTTTAGGATAGGGTTAGAGCTAAATCGAAGGTTAGGGTTAGGATTAGTAATAGGGTTAGGGTTTGGGTTAGGCTCTGGATTAGGGTTAGGACTAGGGTTAGCATTAAGTTTAGGGTTTAGTTTAATGTAATGGATAGGGTAAGAGCTAGGGTTAGAGCTAGGGTTAGAACTAAGGTTAGGGGATGGGTTAGGGCTAGTTTTAGGGTTAGTGTTAAAAATAGGGTTAGCACTCAGATTAGAGCCAGGTTTTGGTTTAGGTTGGGACTAGTGTTAGGCCTAAAACCAATGTATAAAAAGGGTTATAATTAGGGCTACTTTTTGGGTAAGCATTATGGCTTGGTCAAGTTTTACAGTTAGGATTACCATTAGCATGATGTTTAGAGCTAGCGTTAGTGTTAGGGTCAGTGTCAGTGTTCGGGTTATAGTTAGGGTTAGGGTTAAACCCAGAATTATCACTAGAGTTATGTCTAGGGGTAGTGTTAAAGTTTGTGTTAGGTTCAGTTTTATTATAAGGGCTAGGGCTAGGTTTTTGTTTAGGTCTAGGCCTAGAAATATGCTAGATTTAGGATTACGTTTAGGTATAGTGCTAGTGTTAGGGTTAGGTTTAGGTACAGTTTTACTGCTAGTGTTAGTGTTAGGGTTCGGTTTATGGTTAGGGTCTGGTTTAAACATACGGCTCCCATTAGGGTCAGAATATGTTTCAGGGTTACGGATAGGGTTTGCGTTATGGTTAGACCTAGAATGAGGGCAAGGTTAAGACTAGTATTAGGGTGATGTTTTGTGTTAGGGTAAGGATTAGGGTTAGGCCTAGGGTTAGCATTAGCATTAGGGTTAGCTTAGGGTAAGGGATAGGATTAGAGCTAGGATTAGAGCTATGTTTAGGGTTAGGGTTAGGCTTAGTGTTAGGTTCAGGTTTAGGGTTAAACCTAGGTTTATGTCTTGCATTAAGGCTAGGTGTTGGTTAGAGTTAGGGCTAGGTTTAGAATTATGGCCAATGTATGAACTAGGGTTACGATTTGGGCTAGTTATATGATGAGGGTTAGGACAAGGTCTAATGGTAAGTTTAGGTATAACGTTTAGAGCTAGGGTCAGTGTTAGGTTCAAATTCAAAATCAGAGTATTTTTACGGTTAGAGTTTGGACTCAAATTAGGGCTAGGGTTAGGGCTAGGTGTAGGGTCAGGTTTTGGTTTAGGTAAATTTTTAAAGTTAGGGCTATGGCTCGGTTTTGTTTTATGGCTAGGGCTATGGTTAGGGCTAATTTTAGGCTTAGCATTAGGTTTAAGCTATTGTTAGGTTTAGGTTTAGGCTAGGGTTAAAGTTAGATTTAGATTTAGGAATAAATCTAGGATTAGGTCTAGGACAAAGGATAGGGCTACTGTTAGGTCTTGGTTTATGGCTAGGATTAATGTAATGGTAAGGGATAGGTTTAGAATTAGGAATAGGGCTAGGATGAGAGTGAGAGTTAGTCTTATGGCTAAGCTTAGTGTTTCGTTAGGTATCGGGGGCTTAATTAGGGCTAGTAATAGGGCTAGGTTTATTGTTCTGTTTAGGCCTAGAATTAGTTTTAGTCTTAGGGGTAGGTTCAGTGTAAGCGATGGGGATAGAGCTAGAGATAAGATAGGGTGAAAGTTAGAATTAGGGTTAGGGCTAGGGTTTCATTAGAGTTATGATTAAGGCTAGGTTTAGGGCTAGGATGAGGGCTAGGGTTTGTGTTAGGGCTAGGGCTAGAATTAGTGTTAGGGTGAATGTGAGGTCTAGGGTTATGGTTAGGGATAGTTTTGGGGTTAGGTCTATGGCTACATTTAGTGCAAGTGTTAGGTTTAGGAAAAGGATCACTTTTAGAGCTAGGGGTATTTTTAGGGTCAGGGTCAGGTTTAGGTTTTGTTTAGGTTAGGGTTTAGGGTTAGGGATTGAATTAGCATTAGAGTTTGGGTTAGGGTGATAATAGGGTTTGGTTTAGGGTTCAGGTAAGTTTTATCATAATGAATAGGGTTACGGTTAGGGATAGGGTTAGATATAGGCCTAGGGTTAGCATTATAATTAGGGTTATATTTAGGGTAATTGATAGGGTTAGGGTTAGGACTAGGGTTATTGGATAGGATTAGGGCTAGGGTTAGTGTTAGGCTTATGGGTTTGTATGTGTTAATGTTAAGGCTAGAATTACGGCAAGGGCAAATGTCAGGTCTAGGGTTATGGTTAGCATTTGTTTTAGGGTTATGTTTATGGCTAGGTCAAGTATAAATGTTAGGTTTAGTGGTAGGGTCAAGGTTTTACCTTGGCATATTATTATGGGAGGGTGGGATTTACTGTTTGGTTTAGGTTAAGATTTAGGGTTAGGGCTCAAATTAGCATTAGGGTTAGGGTTATGGTAATGATAAGATTAAGTTTAGGGTTCAGATTAGGTTTAGGTTAATGAAACAGGTTAGGGTTAGGGATAAGTATAGGGTAGGCCTAGGGTTACCATTAGAGTTATGGTTATTGTTAGGGTAATGGATAGGTTTAGAGCTAGTGATTGGGCTTGGGTAATGGTTTGAAATCTGGCTAGTGTTAGGGTAAGGTTTAGGGCTAAGTCCTGGGTTAGGGTTAGGTTTAGAGTTAGGGTTAAAATAGGGTTAAGACTCGTATTAGGGTTTGGTTTTGGGTATGGTTAGGGCTAGGGATAAGGCTATGGCTAATGTAAGAACTAGAATTACAATTAGTGCTAGTTTTGGGGTTAGGGTTAGGGTTAGGTCTAGTGTTATGGTTAGGTTTAGGGTTATGGTGATGTTTAGAGCAAGGGTTATTGTTAGGGTCACTGTCAGAGTCAGGGTTAGTTTTAGGGTTAGAGTTAGAACACGAATTATGGCTAAAGTTAGTACTATGTGTATGGTTAGTGTTTGGTTTAGGTTAAGGGTTAGGAATATAGGTTGTTTTGTATTAGGGCTAGGGCTACTTTTATGGCTAGATTATGTATTAGCATCAGGGGTAGAGCTAGTGTTAGGTTGAGGTTTAGGCTTAGAGTTAGGGTTAGATTTAGTTAGGGTTAGATCTAGGGTAAGGGCTAGGCCTAGGGCTAGGTTTAGGTTATGGTAACAAATATGATTAGAACTAGGTATACAGCTAGGGTGAGAATTAGAGTTAGTCTTAGTAGTAGTCTTAGGGTAGTGTTAGAGTTAGGACTAAATTAGGACTAGAATTAGGGCTAGGGCTAACCCTAATTCTAATTCTAATTCTGACTAGGGTTAGGGATAAATTATGGTGAGGATTAGGGCTAGAGTTAAGATAAGTTTTAGGGCTAAATTAGGGCTAGGATTAAGTGTAGGTTTAGTGTTAGAGTTAGGGTTAATTAGGGCTAGTATTAAGGCTAGTGTTAGTGTTGAGGTTATACCAAGGGGTTGGGCTAGAGTTAGGGTTAGCATTGGTGTTAAGGTTAAGTTTAGGGGAATGAGTGGGGTTATAGCTAGTTTTAGGGCAAGGGTAAGTGTTAGAATTAGGAATAAGGCTAGGGTTATACTTCAGTTTAGGATTAAGCTAGGTTTAGGGTAGGTTAAGGGCTAGGGTTTCTGTCAGGGTTATGGATAGGACCAGGTCTAGGGCTAATATGAAGTCTAGGGTAAATGATAAGGATAGTTTTAGGGTTAGGTTATGGCTAGGTATAGTGTAAGAGTTAAGTTTAGGTTAAAGGTCAGCTTTAGGGCTAGGGCTATTATTAGGATCAGGGTCAGGGTCAGGATTAGCTTTTGGTTTAGCTACAAGTTTAGTGTTGTGGCTCGAATTAGCATTAGAATTAAAATTAGGGTTAGGTTTTGTGTTAGAATTAGAATTAGGTCAGATCGATGTAAAGATGGCGGTGAGGGGAGTGCATTGCCCCCGTGTGCTGCTTCACTGTGTGGGAGTATGACAAGTCAGGACGGCTAAAGGATATCTTGTTAGGAATTTCCAGCAATAGTGGGGTGCTCCGGAACCTGGAGGAAGGATTTCCATTGCACGAGGATTGGCTATGGGGACTCAAACGCGAGAGGTTTGTCGCACGGAGGGTAACACTGCTTATTCAGCAAATCGCCCAGCGGCTAGAGTCTGCAGCGCGCGCTGGGATAGAGACGCAGGGTTACAGCGCTGCAGTTTCTGCCAGCCGTGCAAGCACCGTACTCAGGGCTGAATTCTGGGTTCGAGACGGGGGAAGGAAGCTGTCCATCTCGGTTCTCCACACTGGTCAGACCACAGAGGAGGCCAGCAGCCACCATGTTGGTAAACTGACGTCACCTTCCCTGTTTTCAACTGACCGCAGCTCATTCATCCATAGATCAGGTAATTTCAGGCTGCAATTCGCCTGCGGCTTGCAGACAGATTGCTAGGGTTCAGCGCCTGGGGGCTTCTTAGAACCTGACCTTATCGGAGCGAACACCGAGCATGGGGCGGCCGAGTTCCGGCTCCCGGAACCGTCCCGGAACCGCCCTGACCCAGGGCTGTGGAGCCTGTGGAGGCTGCTTCTTGGACCCTGCTCCTATCAGAGTATACACCAAGCACTAAGCAGCCGAATTCCGGCTCCCAGAACTGAGCCCGCGGGGACTGCTTTTTGGAGCTTACACTTATAGGAGCTCACACCGAGCACGGAGCGGCTGAGTTCCGGCTCCCGGAACTTCCCTGGACCGGGGCTAGGAGCCCGCGGAAACTGCTTCTCGGTCCGGGTCCTGCTGAGGGCCGGTCAGGACTCACCTGTTGCTTTGGTTGCCCGGCAAGGGGAACAAAATGCTGCCATTCGCATAGGATACCAACATGGCAGAGATCTGATGTCAGCAGAAAGCGGCGGAGGAGAGAACTTCATCAATACCAGCGGTGACATAAGCAGTTGGTCTCCTGGTAGGGGGGGTGAGGCACAGTCACCCGAGTCTCCTCAATTTGTCGTCGAGCCAGAGGGGAGGAGCCGGGCCGCCGCCAGCGTCCGGAGCAGGCCCAGCGGCTCGCCAGCGTGGTGACTGCATGACCCCAATTGGAGAGGGGGCGGAGCGGAGCCGCCACTCGCACCTGCAAGGTGGGCAGACCTGCGACCCAGTGGTACATGGGCGTGGTAGGAGGGGCAAGGCAGAGCCGCCATTCGCACTTGCAAGGTAAACAGACCTGTGACAGCCTGGCGGGTCAGGCCCAGTGGCCTGCCAGTGTGGTACACACGTCACCCCAACTGGAGTAGGGGCAGAGCAGATCCTTCTCCCATGCCCAGATCAGGCCCTGCCGGTGTGGTGGTCACGTGACCCCAATTGGAGTGGGGGCGGAGCGGAACCGCCACCCGTGCCCGCAGGGTGAGCAGACCAGTGATCAACCTGCAGATCAGGCCCAGGGGTCCGCAGGCATGGTAGGAGGGTCAGGGCAGATCCGCCGCCCGCGCCTCCAAGGTAGGCAGACCTACAACAGACCGGCGGATCAGGCTCAGGCCCAGGAGCCTGCTGGCGTGGTACAAACACCACCCTAATTGGAGTAGTGGCAGAGCAGAGTTGCTGCCCGTGCCAGGAACAGGCCCAGTGTCCTGTAAGAGGGGTAGTCACGACACCCCAATTGGAGTAGGGGCAGAGCAGAGCCTCCACCCGTGCCCGAAAGGTGGGCAGATCTGCGACCGACCAGCGGGACAGGCCCAGTGGCCTGCCGGTACGACAGACACGTCACCCCATTTGGAGTAGGGGCAGAGTAGAGCCGCCGCCCGCGCCTGCAGGGTAGGCAAACCTGCAACCGACTGGCGGATCAGGCCCGGTGGCCTGCCGGCATGGTACACTCGTCACCCCAATTGGAGTAGGGGCAGAACAGAGCCGCCGCCAGCTCCCAGAACAGGCCCAGTGACCTGCCGGCATGGTAGCCACGACACCCCAATTGGAATAAGGAGAGAGCAGAGCCGCCGCCCGCGCCTGCAGGAAAGATACGCAAGCAGTATGAAAAGACAAGGAAAGAAAGGACCACAAGCAATGCAGGTCAACGCAACTTTAGAATAGGTAACAGCTGCAGCAGATGGAATGTCAGATAAAGAATTCAGGATATACATGCTTCAGATGATCTGGAGTATCAAGGAAGACATTAAACAGCAAAATCAGACAATGAAAGTTCACTTCGACAACGAATTACGCAAACAAATCCAGGAAGCAAAGGATCAACTATACAGGGAGATAGAGGTTATAAAAAACAAACAATCAGAAATCCTAGAAATGCAGGAAGCAATAAGCCAACTTAAAAACTCAATGGAGAATATTACCAGCAGAGTAGAACACTTAGAAGATAGAACATCAGACAATGAAGACAAAGTATTTCAACTGGAAAAGAACATAGACAGCTCAGCAAGACTGTTAAGAAACCATGAGCAGAACATCCAAGAAATATGGGATAACATTAAGAGACCAAACTTAAGAGTCATTGGGATACAGGAAGGTACAGAGCTCCAAACCAAAGGAATGAGCAGTCTATTCAATGAAATAATACAAGAAAACTTCCCAGACTTGAAGAATGAGACAGAATCCAAATCCTAGAAGCCTACAGGACGCCGAATGTGCAAAATCATAAGAGATCCACACCTAGACACATTATAATGAAGATGCCCAACATACAGAATAAGGAGAGAATTTTAAAAGCTACAAGAGAAAGGAAGCAGATTACATTTAGGGGTAAGCCAAACAGGATAACAGCTGATCTTTCAACACAGACTCTGAAAGCTAGAAGATCCTGGAATAACATATTTCAAACACTGAAAGAAAATGGGTTCCAACAAAGAATTGTGTTTCCAGCGAAATTAAGCTTCAGGATGGAGGATGAAATTAAAACCTTCCACGATAAACAAAAGTTTAAAGAATTCGCAGCTAGAAAACCATCTCTTCAAAACATCCTCGCCAAAGCATTACAGGAAGAGGAAATGGAAAATAACAATGAAAACCAACAGTGGGAGGTAGGACAGTAAAGGGGGGGGTAATCAAAGAGGAAAACAAACCATGTTTAGTAACAGAAATAAACAAATATGGCTGGAAGAACAACCCATATCTCAATAATAACCCTAAATGTTAATGGCTTAAACTCACCAATTAAGAGACACAGGCTAGTAGAATGGATCACAAAACAAGACCCAACAATATTCTGCCTACAGGAGATGCATTTGATAGGAAAAGACATACATAGGCTGAAGGTGAAAGGTTGGGAAAAATCATATCACTCATATGGACTTCGGAAACAAGCAGGAGTGTCCATACTCATATCAAATAAAATCGATTTCAAGCCAAAGTTAATCAAAAGAGATAAAGAGGGACACTACATACTGCTTAAGGGAATCATACACCAACAAGACATAACAATCATAAATATTTATGCCCCAAACAATGGTGCAGCTATGTTCGTCAAACTCTTCTCAAGTTCAAGAGTCTAATAGACCACCATACCATAATCATGGGAGACTTCAACACACCTCTCTCGCCACTGGACAGATCTTCCAAACAAAAGTTGAATAAAGAAACTATAGAACTCAATAACACTATTAATAACCTAGACCTAATTGACATATATAGAGTATACCACCCAACATCAAGCAGTTACACTTTTTTCTCAGCAGCACATGGATCCTTCTCAAAAATAGATCATATATTATGTCACAGGGCAACTCTTAGACAATATAAAGGAGTAGAGATAATACCATGCATCTTATCTGATCATAATGGAATGAAACTGAAAATCAACGATAAAAGAAGGAAGGAAAAAGCATACATCACTTGGAGAATGAACAATAGGTTACTGAATGATCAATGGGTTATAGAAGACATCAAGAAGGAAATTAAAAAATTCTTAGAGATAAATGAAAACACAGACACAACATATTGGAATCTATGGGACACATTGAAAGCAGTTCTAAGAGGAAAATTCATTGCTTGGAGTTCATTCCTTAAAAAAAGAAAAAAACAACAAATAAATGATCTCATACTTCATCTCAAAATCCTTGAAAAAGAAGAGCAAAACAACAGCAAAAGAAGTAGAAGGCAAGAAATAATTAAAATCAGAGCTGAAATTAATGAAATTGAAACAAAAGAAACAATTGAAAAAATTGACAAAACTAAAAGTTGGTTCTTTGAAAAAATAAACAAAATCGACAGACCCTTAGCCATGCTAGTGAAGAGAAGAAGAGAGAGAACTCAAATTACTAGCATAAGGGATGAAAAAGGCAATATCACAACAGACACTTCAGAAATACAGAAGATAATCAAAAACTATTTTGAATCCTTATACTCCAATAAATTAGAAGATAGTGAAGGCATAGATAAATTTCTTAAGGCATATGATCTGCCCAGATTGAGTCAGGAGGATATAGAAAACCTAAACAGACCAATATCAATTGAGGAAATAGAAGAAACCATAAAAAGACTACCAACTAAGGAAAGCCCAGGTCCGGATGGGTATACAGCAGAATTTTACAAAACCTTTAAAGAAGAACTAATACCAATACTTTTCAAGCTACTTCAGGAAATAGAAAAGGAGGGAGAACTTCCAAATTCATTCTATGAGGCCAACATCACCCTGATACCTAAACCAGACAAAGACACTTCAAAGAAAGAAAACTACAGACCAATATCTCTAATGAACCTAGATGCAAAAATCCTCAATAAAATTCTGGCGAATCGGATACAAAAACATATCAAAAAAATTGTACACCATGATCAAGTAGGATTCATCCCTGGGATGCAAGGCTGGTTCAATATATGGAAATCAATAAATGTTATTCACCACATCAATAGACTTAAAAATAATGACCATATGATCATCTCGATAGATGCGGAAAAAGCATTCGACAAAGTACAGCATCCCTTTATGTTCAAAACCCTAGAAAAACTAGGGATAACAGGAACATACCTCAATATTGTAAAAGCAATCTATGCTAAGCCTCAGGCTATCATCATTCTGAATGGAGAAAAACTGAAGGCATTCCCTCTAAAATCTGGAACAAGACAGGGATGCCCTCTCTAACCACTTCTGTTCAACATAGTTCTCGAAACACTGACCAGAGCAATTAGACAGACGAAAGAAATTAAAGGCATAAAAATAGGAAAAGAAGAACTTAAATTATCACTATTTGCAGATGATATGATTCTATACCTAGCAGACCCAAAAGGCTCTACAAAGAAACAATTAGAGCTAATAAATGAATTCAGCAAAGTGGCAGGATATAAAATCAACACGCATAAATCAAAGGCATTCCTGTATATCAGCGACAAATCCTCTGAAATGGAAATGAGGACAACCACTCCATTCAAAATATCTTCAAAAAAAATAAAATACTTGGGAATCAACCTAACAAAAGAGGTGAAAGACTTATACAATGAAAACTACAGAACCCTAAAGAGAGAAATAGAAGAAGATCTTAGAAGATGGAAAAATATACCCTGTTCATGGATAGGCAGAACTAACATCATCAAAATGGCGATATTACCAAAAGTTCTCTATAGGTTTAATGCAATGCCAATCAAAATCCCAATGGCATTTCTTGTAGAAATAGAGAAAGCAATCATGAAATTCATATGGAAAAATAAAAGACCCAGAATAGCAAAAACAATGCTAAGCAGGAAGTGTGAATCAGGCGGTATAGCGATACCAGACTTCAAACTATACTACAGAGCAATAGTAACAAAAACAGCATGGTACTGGTATCAAAACAGGCGGGTGGACCAATGGTACAGAATAGAGGACACAGAAACAAATCCACAAAACTACAACTATCTTAGATTTGATAAAGGGGCTAAAAGCATGCAATGGAGGAAGGATAGCATCTTCAACAAATGGTGCTGGGAAAACTGGAAATCCATATGCAACAAAATGAAACTGAACCCCTTTCTCTCGCCATGCACAAAAGTGAATTCAAAATGGATCAAGGAGCTTGATATCAAATCAGATATGCGCCATCTGATAGAAGAAAAAGTTGGCTACGATCTACAGTCGGTGGGGTCGGGCTCCAAATTCCTCAATAGGACACCCATAGCACAAAAGTTAATAACTAGAATCAACAAATGGGACTTACTCAAACTAAAAAGTTTTTTCTCAACAAAAGAAACAATAAGAGAGGTAAATAGGGAGCCCACACCCTGGGAACAAATCTTTACTCCTCACACTTCAGATAGAGCCCTAATATCCAGAGTATACAAAGATCTCAAAAAATTAGACAATAAGAGAACAAACAACCCAATCAACAAATGGGCCAAGGACCTGAACAGACACTTCTCAGAGGAGGACATACAGTCAATCAATAAGTACATGAAAAAATGCTCAACATCTCTAGCTGTCAGAGAAATGCAAATCAAAACCACCCTAAGATACCATCTCACTCCAGTAAGATTGGCAGCCATTAGGAAGTCAAACAACAACAAGTGCTGGCGAGGATGTGGGGAAAAGGGTACACTTGTACATTGCTGGTGGGACTGCAGATTGGTGCAGCCAATTTGGAAAGCAGTATGGAGATTTTTTGGAAAGCTGGGAATGGAGCCACCATTTGACCCAGCTATTCCCCTTCTTGGTCTATTCCCTAAAGACCTAAAAAGAGCATGCTACAGGGACACTGCTACATCGATGTTCATAGCAGCACAGTTCACAATAGCAAGACTGTGGAACCAACCTAGATGCCCTTCAATAGACGAATGGATAAAAAAATGTGGCATTTATACACAATGGAGTATTACTCTGCATTAAAAAATGACAAAATCATAGAATTTATAGGGAAATGGATGGCATTAGAGCAGATTATGCTAAGTGAAGCTAGCCAATCCCTAAAAAACAAATGCCAATTGTCTTCTTTGATGTAAGGAGAGTAACTAAGAACAGAGTAGGGACTAAGAGCAGGAGAAGATTAGCATTTAACAGGGATGAGAGGTGGGCGGGAAAGGGAGAGAGAAGGGAAATTGCATGGTAATGGAAGGAGACCCTCAGGGTTATAAAGTGGAGGAGGTAGAGACAGAGGAGGGGAGGGGAGGGGAGAGGTGGGGAGAGGGGAGGGTGGAGGATGGGAAAGGCAGTGGAGCACAACAGACACTAGTATGGCAATTTGTAAATCAATGGATGTGTAACTGATGTGATTCTGCAATCTGTGTATGGGGTGAGGGTGGGAGTTCATAACCCACTTGAATCAAAGTGTCGAATATGATATGTCAAGAAATTTGTAATGTTTTGAACAACCCACAATAAAAAATTAAAAAAGAAAAAAAAAGAATTAGAATTAGATTTTGGGTTAGGGTT
Source organism: Marmota flaviventris (assembly GCF_047511675.1). NCBI lineage: Eukaryota > Metazoa > Chordata > Mammalia > Rodentia > Sciuridae > Marmota > Marmota flaviventris. The sequence goes on from NW_027288218.1 coordinate 52,196, forward strand.
AGAGTGAGTGTTAGGGTTAAGGTTCGGTTTGGGTTAGTAATAGGTTGATTGTTAGGGTTCGGGTTAGGGTTAGTGTTATGTTTAGGTAAGGCTTAGGTTTAGGGTTAGATTTACAGTTAGGATTAGGATTTGATTTAAATTTCGGGTTAGGGTTAGTCTTAGGGTAAGTTTTAGCGTTAGAGTTAGTATTAGTGTTAGTGTTAGCATTATCGTTTGTATTAGGGTTAAAATTATTTTTAGGATTTTTGTTAGGGTTAGGGTTAGGGATAGTTTTATGGTGAGTATTAGGGATAGAGTGAGGCTTAGGGTTAGTTTTAGGGTTACAGTTATGGTTAGGGTTAGTGTTAGTGTCAGGGTTAGAGTTAGTGTTAGGGTTAGGGTTAGGTTATAGTTAGCATAAGGTTAGTGTTAGGTTTAGGGTTAGGTTTAGCTTTAGGGTTGTATAGGGTTAGTGTTTGAGTAAGGGTTAGTGTAAAGATTTGGGTTTGAATTATTGTTATTGTTAGATATTGTTATGTTAATTATATTGTTATGTTAATTATTGTTATGGTTAGAGTTAGGGCTAGGTTTATGGTAAGAATTTGGGTTACGGTTTCTGTTAGGTTTAGGATTAGGATTATATTAGGGTTAGGGTTAGGGTAAGGGTTAGGTTTAGTGTTAGTGTTAGGGTTCAGGTTACTGTTAGATTTAGGGTTAGGGTTTGTGTTGGGGTTATGGTTTGGGTTATGCTAAAGGTTAAAATTAGGGTTAGATTTAGGTTTAGGGTTAGGGTTAGGATAGATTTTGGGTTAGGATTAAGGTTAGTGTTAGGGTTAGGGTAAGGGTTAGGGTTAAGATAAATATTTGATTTAGGGTTCATGTTAGGATTAAGGTTAGTATTCGTGTTAGGTTTAGGTTTAGGGTTAGGTTTAGGGTTAGGCTTATATTTAGGGTTAGAGTTAGGTTTAGGGTTTGGTTAGGGTAAGGTTTAGGATTAGGGTTAGTGTTTGTGTTAGTGTTAGAGTTAGGTTTAGGGATAGTGTTAGAATAAGGGTTAGGGGTAGTTTTAGGGTTAGGGTTAGAGTTAAGGTGAGGCTTAGGGTTAGTGTTAGGGTAGGGTTAGTGTTAGGGTTAGGGTTATGATTAAGTTTAGAGTTACCCATATGGTTAGTGTTAGATTTAGGGTTAGGATTAGGTTTAGGGTTAGTGAAAGTTATAGGGTTGAGGTTAGGCTTAATGTTAGGATTAGGGTTAGGGTTAGTGTTAGGGTTAGGGTTAAAATTAGGGAATGGTTAGGTTTAGTGCTATATTAGGGTTAAGGTTATGTTTCGGTTTAGGATTTGTGTTAGGGTAATGGTTAGGGTTAGAGTGTGGGTTACTTTAGGCTTACGTTTAGGGTTAGGGTTAAGGTTAGTGTTACGGTTAATATTAGGGTTATGGTTAGGGTTAAGGGAAGGTTTAGTGATAGGGTTATGGTTAGTTTTAGGGTTATGGTTATGGTTAGGGTTAGGGTTAGGTTTAGTGTTAGGGTTAAGTTTATTGTTAGGGTTAGTTTTAGGGTTAGAATTAGGGTTAGGGTTCATGTTAGGGTTAGTATTAATTTTAGTGTAAGGTTTAGGGTTAGGTTTATGGTTAGGCTTAGTGTTACATTTAGGGTTAGGGTTAGGGTTAGGATTACTTTTTGGGTTAGATTTGGATTTAGGTTTAGGTTTAGTGTAAGGTTAGGGTTAGAGTTGAAGTGAGGTTTAGGGTTAGATTTAGGGTAGGTAGGGTTAGGTTTAGAGTTAGTGTTAGGATTAGGGTTGGTTTTAAGGTTGTGTTTGAGTAAGGTTTATGGTTAGGTTTAAGGCTATTGTTAGTGTTTGTGTTAAGTTTAGGTTTATGCTTAGTGTTAGGGTTAGGGATAGTTTTACAGTTAGTGTTATCATTAGGTTTAGGATTAAGAATTTTCTTACAGTTAGGTTAGGATTAGGGTTGGTTAGTGTTAGGGATAGGGATAGATAGGTTTGTGTTAGGGTAGAGTTAGTTTTAGGGTTAGAGTTAGTGTTAGGGTTAGGATTAGGGTTAAATTTAGGGTTTGTGTTTGAGATAGTTTTATGGTTAGAGTTAGGGTTATTTTTAGTGTTTGGGTTAAGTTTAAACTTAGGTTTAGTGTTCAGTTTAGAGATACTTTTAGGTTTACTATTATAATTAGGTTTAGGGTTAAGGTTTTTCTTACTGTTAGGGATACATTTAGGGTATGGTTAGTGTTAGGGTTAGGATTAGTCTTAGGGATAGGGATAGTGTAAGGATATGTGTTAGTGTTAGGTTTTCGTTAAGGTTAGGATTCGGTTATGGTTAGGGATAGGGTTAGGGTTAGGGTTTGTGTTTCGGTTAGTGTTCGAGTAATGGGGTTAGAATTTCATTTGTGATTAGGCTTAGGGTAAGTGTTAGTGTTAGGGTTAGGTTTAATGTTAAGATTGAGATTAGAATTAAGGTTATGGTAAATTTTATAGAGTTAGGGTTAGGGTTATGATTACAATTACTGTTAGTTTTTTTGTTATGGTTAGGGTTATAGTTAGTGTTAGGTTATCCCTAAACCTTACTCTAACACTAACACAAATACTAATCCTAAACCTAACCATAACCCATAACGTAAAACTAACTCTAACACTAAACCTAAACCTAAACCTAAACCTAACACTAACACTAGTGTTGGGGTTATGGTTAGGGTTATAGTTGGTGTTACAATAAGGGGTAGGTTTAGGTTTAGAGTAAGGTTAGGATTAGGGTTAGCGTTAGGTTTAGGGTTAGTGTTAGGTTTAGGTTTAGGGCTAGGGTTAGGGTTATGATTAGGTAAGGGTTAGGTTTAGGGTTAGGGGTATGGTTAGGATTAGATTTAGGTTTAAAATTTCAGTTAAGTTTAGTCTTAGGGTGAGTTTTAGTGTTAGGATTAGTGTTAGTATTAGTGAGCATTAGGGTTATTTTTTGTGATGTGGTAAATTTAGGTTTAGAGTTAGGGTTAGGGTTATGGATAGTTTTAGGTTTAGTATTAGGGTTAGAGTGAGGCTTAAAGTTAGTGTTAGGATTACGGTTAGGGTTAGGGTTAGTGTTAGGGTTAGGGTATATTTAGGGTTATGGTTAGTGTTAGTTTTAGGGCAAGGGTTAGGGTTAGGGTTAGCATAAGGTTAGTTTTGGGGTAAGGGTTAGTGTTTAGATTTGGGTTTGAATTAGCATTAGGGTTAGAGTTAGGTTTAGGGTAGGGTGAAGTTTAGGGTAAGGGTTAGGGTTTGGGTTAGGGTTTTTTAGGGTTAGGATTAGGATTACATTAGGGTTAAGGTAAGGGTTAGGGTTAGTGTTATGTTTTGGGTTAGGGTTATGGCAAGGTTCATGTTTAATGTTAGGTTATTGTTAGCTTTAGGATTGGTGTCTCGGGTTAGTGTAAGTGTTAGTTTAAGGGTTATGGTTAGGGTTGGGGTTAGTGTTAGACTTACGCTTTGGGTTGGGTTTGGAGTTAGGGTTAGCGTTTAGGTTTTGGGATAGGTCAGGTTTACTTTGGGGGTTAGGATTAGTGTTAGGGTTTGTGTTACTGTTAGGGTTAGGGTTGAATTTAGGGTTAGTTTTAGGTTTAGGTTTTGGGTTATGGTTAGAGTTAGATTTTGGTTTAGAATTAGAGTTAGAGTAAGGGTTCAGGTTACCTTTAGGGTTAGTTTTAGAGTTACAGTTAGGATTAGAGTTAGAGTTAGTATTTGGGTTAGAGTTATGATTTGTGTTAGGGTAAGTGTTATGGTTAGGGTTTGTGTTAAGGTTACAGTTAAATTTAGGTTTGGGTTATGGTTAGTAAGAGGGTTAAAATGAGGCAGAGGGTTAGGGTTAGGGTGAGTTTTGGGTTATGAGTAGGTTAGGATATGTTAGGGTTAATTTTAGTTTTAGGTTTAGGGTTAGGGTTAGTGTTACTGTTAGGTTTAAGTTTAGGGTTAGGGATAGGGTTAGTGTAAGATTTAGGTTTAGGGTTAGGAGTAGGGTTAGTGATAGGGATATGGTTGGGGTTAAAGTTAGTTTTTGGATTAGGGTTAGTGTTACTGTTCGGTTTAGTGTCAGGGTTAGGGTGAGGGTTAAAAATAGGAAACAGTTAGGGTTAGTGTTAGAGTTATATTTTGGGTTAGATTTGTGTTAGGTTTATGGTTAGGGTTATGGTTAAGGATAGGTTTAGTGTTAGAGTTATGGTTAGTTTTAGGGTTAGTGTTAGGGTTAGGGTTAAGTTAAGGGTTAGTGTTAGGTTCAAGTTTAGTATTAGGGTTAGTGTTATGGTTTGGGTTAGGGTTAAGGTTAGGGTTTGTGCTAGGGTTAGGTTAAGAGTTAGTGTTAGTTTTATGGTTTAGGTTTAGGGTTAAGGTTAATTTTAAGTTATGAGTAATGGTTAGGGTTAGGATTAGTGTTTGGGTTAGTATTAGAGTTTGGTTTTGGGTTAGTGTTAGATTTAGTGTTAGGATTAGTGTTAGGGTTAAGTTTAGGGTTAATGTGAGGCTTAGAGTTAGTGTTACAGTAGGGTTAGTGTTAGGGTTAGAGTTAGTGTTAGGGTTAGTTTTAGGTTTAGTGTTTGTGTTTGGGTTAGGTTTAGGGATAGGGTTAGGATTTTTGTTAGTTTTGGGGTTAAGTTTAGGGTTAGGATTAGGGATAGTTTTAGGGTTAGTATTATTGTTAGGTTTAGGGTTACAGTTTTTTTACTGTTAGGAATAGGATTAGGGTATGGTTAGTTTTAGGGATATGGTTACAATAAGTGATAGGTATAGAGTAAGAGTTTGGGTTAGTGTTTGGTTTTGGTTAGGGTAAGGTTTCAGTTATGGTTAGGGTGATTTTTAGGGTTAGGGTTTGTGTTATGGTTAGGGTTAGAGTTAGGGTTGGGGTTAGAATTTCGTTTAGGATTAAGGTTAGAGTTAGTGTTAGGGTTATGATTGTGTTTAATGTTAGGTTTAGAGTTAGAATTAGAGTTAGGTTAAGTTTTAGGGTTAGGGTGACGGTTATGGTTACAATTAAGTTTTATTGTTAGAATTAGGGTTAGTGTTATTGTTAGGGTTAGGGTTAGTGTTATAGTTTTAGTTACAATAAGGCTTATAATTAGGGTTAGAAATAGTTTAGGGTTGGGTTAGGTTTAGGTTTAGGGTTAGTGTTGGTGTTAGGGTTATGTTTAGGTTTAGGATTAGTGTTTGTTTTAGGTTTAGTGCCAGGGTTAAATTAGGGTTAGGGTTAGGATTTGTGTTAGGGTTACCGTTCGTGTTAGGTTTAGGTTTTCGTTTATGGTTAAAGTGAGGGTTATGATTAGGATTAGCATTAGTGTTTGTGTTAGGGTTATAGTAAGGATTAGGGTTACTGTTAGTTTTAGGGTTAGGGTTAGTTATAGGTTTAGGGTTCGGTTTCGAGTTAGGGTTAGGGTTAGGGTTACAGTTAAGATTAGGTATAAATTTTGGATTAGGGTTAAGTTTTGCCTTAGGGTTAGTTTTAGATTTAGGGTTAGGGTTAGAGTTGGTAATAGAATTAGTGTTAGGGTAGGGTTAGGGTTGGGGTTTGTGTTAGGGTTAGGGTTCGGGTTAGTATTAGGGTTAAGGAAAGGGTTAGGTTTAGGGTTAGGGTTAAGGTGAGATTTAGTGTTAGGTTTAGGGTTACGTTATTGTTTGGGAGAATGTTAGGGTTATAATTAGGATTAGGTTAGTGTTACGTTAGTGTTAGTGTTAGTGTTAGGTAAAGGTTTAGGTTTATGGTGAGTTTTAGGTTAATGTTAGGGTTAGGGTTATCTTTAGAGTTAAGGTAAGGGTTGGGATTAGAATTAGGATTAGGGTTTCGTTAATTTTAGTGTTTGGTTTAGGTTTTGTGTTACTGTTAGGGTTAGCTTGAGGGTTAGGGTTACAGTGAAGGTTAGTTTTAGGGTTAGGTTCGGTTTACGATTAGGGTTTGGGTTCCTTTTAGGTTTAGGATTAAGATTAGTGTTAGGTTTAGGTTTAAGGTGATGGTTAGAGTTAGGGTTAGGTTAGTGTTAATGTTAGGTTAGTTTTATGGTTAGGTTTAGTGTTAGGGTAAGATTTAGGGTTAGGTTAAGGTTAGGGTCATGGTGTGGATGTGTTAATGTCACAGTTAGGGTTAGTGTTAGTATTAGGTTTAGGGTTAGAGTTAGTTTTAGTATTAGGGTAGGGTTAAGATTAGCATTAGTGTTTGGATTAGGGTTAGAGTTAGGTTAAGGTTTAGTGTTAGCTTTTGGTTAGTGTTAGTGTTTGGTTTAAGATTAGGGTTAGTGTAAAGGTTAGTTTTAGGGTTTGGGTTATATTTAGGGTAAGGGTTATTGTTTCGGTTACAGTTAGGGATAGGGTTGTATTTATGTATGGTTTAGGTTTAGTGTTAGGGTTACAGTAGGATTAGAGTTAGCTTTAGGTTTAGGGTTATGGTTAGTCATGAGTTTAGGTTTAGCATTAGGTTTAGTGTTAGGTTTAGATTTAGGGTTACGGTTAGGAATAGGGTTATAGTGAGGATAAGGTTTAGTGTTAGGGTTAGCTTTAGGGTTATGGTTAGGTTAGGGTTACGTTAGGGTTAGGGTTATGGTCAGGGTTAAAGTTAGGATTAGGGTTAGGGTTAGTGCTAGGGTTAGGTTAGGGTTAGGTTTAGTATTAGGATTTTGGTTAGGTTTATGTTTACTCTCATTTAGGGATAGTGTTAGGGTTAGTGTTAGTGTTAGCTTTAGGATTAGTTTTGGGGATAGGGTTCGTGTTAGGGTTAGGGTTAGAGTGAGGGTTAGGGTAAGGCTTAGGGTTAGTGTTAGGGTTAGGGTTAGAGTTAGTGTTAGGTTTAGGTTTAGGTTTATGGTTAGTAGTAGGGTTAGGGTTAAAATTATGGTTAGTGTTAGGCTTAGGGTTAAGGTTAGGGTTTGGACTAGGGTTACGGTTACAGTTTGTGTTAGTATTAGTGTTAGTGTTAGGGTCCATGTTAGGGTAAATTTTAGGGTTATGTTTAATGTTAGGGTTAAGTTTAGGGTTAGTGTTAGGGTTACACTTAGGGCTATGGTTACGGTTACAGTTGTGTTTACAGTTAACATTACTGTTAGGTATAGGTTAAGGGTTAGTGTTATGTTAGGGTTAGGGTTAGAGTTAAGGTAGTGCTAGTTTTAGGTTAGGATTAGTGTTAGATTTAGGTTTAGTTTGAGGGTTAGTGTTAGGGTGAGGTTTAGGTTTAGGGTTAGGATAAGTGATAGGTTTAGGTTTAGGGTTAGTGTTAGCATTAGGGTGAGGTTTAGTGTTAGGGATAGTTTGTTAAGGTTAGGGTTAGGGTTAGTGTTTGGAATAGGTCTAGGTTTAGGGTTAGTGTTAGGTTTTGGTACAGGTTTAGGTTAGTGTTAGGTTTAGGATTAGGGTTAGTGTTAGGGATACAGGTAGGGTTAGGGTTAGTATGAGGGTTAGGTTTTGTGTTTGGGTTAGGGTTCAGGTTAATGTTAGGTGTAGGATTAGTGTTAGGGTTAGTTATAGGGTTAGGTTTAGGCTTAGGGTTAGTGATAGTGTTAGGTTTCATGTTGGGATAGGGTTAGGATTAGTTTTAGGTTTAGGGTTAGGTTTAGGTTTAGTGTTAGGTGTAGGGTTAGGATTAGGGTTAGGGTTAGTGTTAGTATTAGGGTTAGGGTTAGGTTTAGGGCTTTTGTTAGGCTTAGGGTTAGTGTTAGGGTTAGAGTTATTGTTCATCTAAGGGTAAGGTCTAGGTTTGGGATTAGATTTAGTGTTAGTGTTAGTGTTAGGGTTAGGGTTAGTGTTAAGTATAGTGTTAGGTTTACATATAGGTTTAGGGTTAGTGTTAGGGTTAGAATTAGTGTTCGTGTTATGCTTAGGGTTAGAAATGGGTTTAAGGTTAGTGTTAGGTTTAGGGTTAGGGTTAATGTTAGGATTAGGGTTAGGTAAGTGTGAGAGTTAAGGTTAGGTTAGGGTCAGGGTTATGGTTTAGGTTAGGGTTTCTGTTAGGTTTAGAGATAGAGTTAGTGTTATTGTTAGGTTTAGGGTTAGGGATAGTGTTAGTGTTAATGTCAGGATTAAAGTTAAGTTTAGGGTTAGTGTTAGGTTTAGAATTAGGGTTTGCTTTAGGGTTAGGTTTAGTGGTATGGTTAGTGTATCGGTTCGTGTTAAGTTTAGGGTTAGGTTAAGTGTTAGGTTTAGTGTTAGGGTTAGGGTTACTGTTAGGGTTAGGTAAATTTAGCATTAAGGGTTATGTTAGAGTTATGGTTATGGTGTCGTTTAGCATAAGGGGTAAGTTTACAGTTAGGGTTAGGTTTAGAGTTAGTGTTCTGATTAGTGTTAGGGTTATGGTTAGCGCTACAGTTATGGATAGGTTTAGTGGTAAGATTAGGTTTAGATTTAGGGTTAGTGTTAGTGTTAGTGTTACTGTAAGGGTTATTGTTAGGATTAGGTTCAGTGTTAGGGTAAACATTAGGTTTACATAAGCATTAGGGTTCGGTTTGGGGTTAGGGTTTGGGTTATGGTTTTTGTTACAGTTAGTGTTAGGGTTAGTTTTGTATTATGGATAGGGTTACATTAGGGTTAGCATTAAGATTAGGATTCGGAATAGAGTTAGGGTAAGAGTTAGGTTAGCTTTAGGGTTAGAACTTGAGTTAGTGATTGGGTTTTGGTTAGGGTTAGAGATAGGATTAGTGTAAGGATAAATTTAGGGTTAGGTTTAGGTTAGGGTTAGGGTTAGGTTAAGGTTTTTGATATGGTTACTGTCCATGTTAAGGTTAGGGTTAGTGTTAGTGTTAGGTTTAGGTTTAGGGTTAAGGTTAGTGTTAGGGTTAGGGTCACATTTAGATTGAGCTTTATTGTTTGGGTTTGGGTTACAGTAAGCTTTAGGGATATTGTTAGGGTTAGGGTTAGTGTCAGGTGTAGTGTAAGGTTTAAGCTTAATGATAAAGTTAACATTAAGGTTAGGGTCAGTGTTAGGGTTAGGGTTATGGTTACGGTAAGGATAAGGTTTAAGATTAGGTTTCATGGTAGGGTTAGGGTTAGGGTTAGAGTTAGGGTTAGGATAAATCATAGGGTTTGTGATAGGTTTAGGGTTAGTGTTAGGTTAGGGTTAAGTTTAGGTTTAGGTTAAGATGAGGGTTATGGTTGGATTTATGATTTGTGTTATGATTACGGTTAGTTTTGCAGTTAGTGATACAGTTAGGGTTAAAGTTAATTTTAGGATTAGGTTTAGGGTTAGGATGAGGTTTAGGATTATGTTTAGGATAATGGTTAGAATTTTTGTTCGTGTAAAATGAGTGTTAGGGCTTGTGTTAGGGTTAGGATTAGGTTTAGTTGTAGGGTTAGGTTTAAAATTTGTGTTAGGTTTACCATTAGGGTTATGTTTAGATTTACAGTTGCGGTTTGGATAAGGGTTAGGGTTAGTGTTAGGGTTAGGGTAGGTTTGGGTAAAAGTTAGGGTTAAGGTTAGTTATAGTGTTAGGGTTAGGTTAGGTTTGGTTTTAGGGTTAGGGTTCGTGTTAGGTTTAGGGTTAGGGTTAGTTTTAGGTTTAAGTTAAGGGTTTTAATTTAGGGTTAAGATTAGTGTTAGGGTTAGGGTTAGTTTTTGTGTTAGCATTGGTGTTTGGGTTAGGGTTGTACTTAGGTTTAGGGTGAGTGTTAGTGTTAGGGTTAGGGTTAATATTAGGTTTATGATTATGGTTAGCATAAGGGTTAGGTTTAATGTTAGGGTTAGGGTTACTATTAGGGTTAGGGTTTATTTTACGATTAGGGTTAAGTTTAGGTTTAGGGTTAGTGTTAGGGTTAGTGTTTTGGTGAGCGTTAGGGTTAGGGTTAGGATTAGGTTTAGGGGTAGATTTAGGGTTGGAGTGAGTGTTTAGTTTTACAGTAGGGTTAGGTTTAGTGATAGGATTAGGTTTAGAGTTAGGGTTTATGTTAAGATTAGGGTTAGGTTTAGGTTTAAGTTTAGTTTTAGGATTATGGTTAGTGTTTGGGTGAGGGTTAGGCTTAGTGTTATGGTTAGGTTTAGTGTTAGTGTTAGTGGTAGGATCAGGGTTAGGTTAGGGTTTGTGGTAAAGTTGTGGGTAGAGTTGTTGTTAGGGTTAGTGTTAAGGTTAGGGTTAGGGTTAGTGTTAGGTTATCGTTAGCGTTAGTGTTAGGGGTACGGATTGGGTTAGTGTTGTGTTAGGGTTAGGGTTATGGTTATGGTTAGGTTTATTATTAGGGTTACGCTTATGGTTAGGGTTAGTGTTAGGTTTAGTGTTAGAATAAGGGTTAGGTTTGTTTTAAGGTTACGGTTAGGGTTATGGTTAGGGTTACGGTGGTGGTTAGTGTTAAGATTCGAGATACGGTTAGGGTTAGGTTTAGGTTATGGTAAGGGTTAGGGTTAGGTTAGGATAAGGTTTAGGGTTAGGGTTCGTGTTAGGGTTAAGGTTAGGGTTAGTGTTATGTTTAGGTTTAGGGTTAAGGTTAGGTTGCATTTGGTGTTAGGTTTAGGGTTAGGTTTAGCATTAGTGTTTGGGTTAGAGTTATAGATAGCTTTAGGGTTAGTGTTAGAATTAGGGTTAGGATTTCTGTTTGGTTTAGGGTTAGGGTTAGGATGAGATTTAGGGTTAGGTTTATTATTAGTGTTAGGGTTAGTGTTAGCCTCATGGTTAGGTGTTAGTGTTAGGTTTAGAGTTAGGTTCAGGGTTATTGTTAGGATTAGGATTAGGTTTAGATTTATTATTAGGATTAGTGTTTGAGTTAAAATTACTTTTAGTGTTAGGGTATGTGTTAAGGTTAGTTTTAGGATTTGTGTTAGGTTTAGGTTTAGGGTTAGTGTTAGGGTTAGAGCTAAGGTTAGTATTATTGTTAAGGTTAGGGTTAGGTTTAGTATTAAGTTTTTGGTTAGGTTTATGTTTAGTGTTGGTTTAGGGTTAGTGTTAGGTTTAGGGTTAGGTTTATAGTTATTGTTAATGTTAATGTCAGGTTTAGGGTTAGGTTTAGAGCTAATGTTAGGGTTAGGATTAGAGTTAGAGTTAGTGTTAGGGTTAGGTTTAGGGTTAGTGTTTGGTTTAGTGTTGGAGTTAAATTTATGGTTAGTGTTTGGGTTAATTTTAGGTTTAACATTACATTTTGGATTCGGGTAAGTTTTAGGGTTTGGTTTAGGGATATGGTTTCAATTTGTGTTAGTGTTAATGTTTGGGTTATGGTTAGTGTTAGTTTTAGGGATAGGGTTAGGGTTAGGTTGAGTGTTAGTGTTAAGTTTAGCTTTAGATGTAGGTTTAGGGTTCCTGTTAGGGTTAGGGTTAGGTTTGGTTTTGGATTAGGGTTAGTGTTAGGGTAAGGTTAGTGTTAGAGTTAGTGTTAGTGTCAGCTTTAGGGTTAGGATTTGTGTTAGTGTTAGGGTTAGGATTTTGGTTAGTGTTAGGGTAAGGTTTAGTGTTAGGGTTAGAGTTAAGGTTAGGGTTAGATTTAGGGATAGCATTTGTGTTTGAATTTTGGTTATAGTTAGGTTTAGGGTGAAGGTTAGGGTTAGTGTTAGGCTCAGTGTTATAATTAGGTATAGGTTTAGGATTAGAATTCATGTTACCCTTAGTATTAGGGTTAGGGGTAATTTTAAATTTAGGGTTAAGGTTAGGGTTAATGATACGTTTAGGGCTTGGGGTTAGAGTTAGGGTTAGTGTTAATGTTAGTTTTAGGGTTAGGCTTTAGTTTCATGTTAGGGTTAAGTTTTGGGTTATTTTTAGGGTTAAAATAAGGGTTAGGGTTCATGATAAGGATAGGGTTAAGTTTAGGGTTAGTGTTACATTTAGGGTTAGGGTTAGGGTAGAGTTAGTGTTTCGGTTAGGGTTAGGGATAGTTTTAGTAATATGGTTAGGTTTAGGGTTAGGGTGAGTGTTAGGTTAGGGTTAGTATTAGGGTTAGGTTATGGTTCAGGTTTTGGTTAGGGTTGGGATTTGTGTTACGTTTAGGTTTAGGTTTAGGGTTAGTTTTAGGGTTAGGATTAAAGTTAGTGTTATGGTTGGGTTTGGTTAAAGTTTACGATTTGGTTTAGGGTAATGGTTAGAATTAATGATAGTATAAAGTTAAGGTTAGGGTTAGTGTTAGGATTAGGGTTAGGGTTAGGATTAGTGTTAGAGTTAAGGTTATGGTTTGTTTTAGGGTTACTGATAGGGTATGGTTTAGGTTTACAGTTACGGTAATTATTAGGGATAGGTTTAGGTTAGGTTAGGGTTAGGGTTAGTGTTAAAGTTATACTTATTGTTAGGGATAGGGGTAGGCTCAGGTTTAGTGTTAGGGTTAGGGTAATGGTTAGTGTTAGGTTAGAATTAGGGTTAGGGTTAGGGTTAGGTTTAGGTTTAGGGTTAGTGTTAGGTTTAGTTTTCGGTTTGGGGTTAGTGTTAGGTTTAGGGTAAAAGTTAGCATGAGTATTTGGTATAGGGTTATAATGAGGTTTCAGTTTAGTGTTAGTGTTAGGGCTGGGGTTAGTGTTCGTTTTAGGGATAGGGTTATGGTGAGGGTTAGGTTTAGGGTTAGGGTAAGAGTTTTTGTTAGGGTTAGGATTAGGTTTAGGGTTAGAGTTAGGGTTAAAGTTAGGGTTAGGGTTAGGGTTAGGTTTAGGTTTAGGGTTAGACTTAGGATTAGGATTTCTGCTAGGTATAGGTGTATGGTTACATTTAGGATTAGTGTTATGTTTGGATTTATGGTTTGTGTAAGGGTTAGGCTTTGTGGTATGTTTAGTTTTGGGGTTCATGTTAGGGTTACTGTTAGCATTAGTGTTAGGGTTAATGTTACTCTTAGGATTTGGGTTTGGTTAGGTAAGCGTTAGCTTTAGGGTTAGGTAAAAGTTCGGCTTATTGTTTGGGTTAAAGTTGTTAGGTTTAGGATAATGTTAGGGTTTGTGTAAGGGTCAGGATACGGTTAGGATTTGTGTTAGGTTTAAGGTTAGTTTTATGGTTAGGATTATGATTACAGTTAGTGTTAGTGTTCAGGTTGAGGTTAGGGATAGGATTATGAGAGGTTTCGGGTTAGGGTTATGGTATTGTTAGCGTTAGGGTTAGGATTAGGCTGACTTTTAGTGTTTGGGTTAAGGTTATAGTTAGGTTTCGGTTTAATGTTAGCATTAGGGTTAGTGTTAGGTTTAGGGTTAGGGTTAGGATTAAGGTGAGCATTAGGGTTAGGCTTGGGTTTATTTTTAGTTTTATGGGTAGAGTTAGGGTGAGCATTAGGGTTAGGTTTAAGGTTATGATTAGGATTAGGGTTAGTTTTTTGGTTAGTTTTATATTTAGGGTTAGGTTTAGGGTTAAGCTTCGTGTTAGGGTTAGGGTTAAGGTTAGGGTAAGTGTGAGGGTTAGGGTTAGGGTTACAGTTAGAGTTAGTGTTAGGGTTAGGGTTAGGATTAGTGTTAAGTTTAGGGTTAGGGTTAAGTTAAGGGATAGAGCCAGTGTTTGGTTTAGGGATAGGATTAGTGTTTGTGCTAGGGCTAGGGTTAGGGTTAGGTAAAAGTAAGGGTTAGGGTTAGATTAGGGTCAAGATTTTGGTTCAGGAAGGGTTTGTGTTAGGGTTAATCTTAGAGTTAATATTAGTGTTTGAGTTAAGTTTAGGGTTATGATTAATGTTAGTGTTAAGGTTATGATTGTGTTCAGGGTTAGTGTTAGGGTTTGGGTTAGGGTTTGGTTTAGTTGGGCTTAGTTGAATGGTTAGTGTTAGTGTAAGTGTTATGATTATATTTAGGGTTATGTTTATTGTTCAGGTTAGGGAAGGTTTAGCTTAAGGGTAAGGGTTAGGCTTAGGTTTAGTTTTAGTGTTCGGTTTAGGGTTAGAGTTAGGGTTAGAGTTTGGGTTAAGGTTTTGGTTAGGTTTGGTGTTAGTGTTAGTATTAGTGTTAATGTTAGTGTTTGCTTTACGTTTAGTGTTAAAGTTGGGTTTAGGTTTACTGTTAGGGTTAGGGTTAGTGTTAGGCTTATGGCTAGTGTTATGGTTAGGGTTAGTGTTAGGCTTAAGGTTATGGTTCATCTTAGGGTTAGGGTTAGGTTTAGAGTAATGGCTAGGTTTAGGGTTAACATTAGAATTAGTGTTAGGGTTAGGGTCAGGTTAAGTGTTAGGTTTTTGAAATAGTTATGGGTTAGTGTTAGGGTTAGGGTTGTGGTTTGGGTTAAGGTTAGTGTTAAGGTTTGGGTTACAGTTAAGCTTAGTGTTAGGGTATAGTTTTAGGTTAGGGTTAGGCTTAGGTTTAAGTTAGTTTTCGGGATAGGCTTAGAATTTGAGTTATGATTAGGGTTAGGGTTAGTGTTAGCATTAGGGTTATGGTTAAAATTACGTATGGGTTAGGGTTAGTGTTAGTGTTAAATATTGCGTTAGGTTTAGGGTTAGGGTTAACATTAGGGTTAGGGTTAGGATTACGGTTAGTTTTAGGGTTAGGATTAGGGTTATGTTTAGGGTTAGTGTAAAGGTTAATGTAAGGGTTTGGATTAGCATTAGGTTTAGTGTTAGGTTTAAAATTAGGGTTCATGTTAAGGTTAGGGTTAGGGTTAGGTTTAGTGTTACTGTGTGTTTTAGGGTTAGGGTTAATTATACTGTTAGGTTAAGGTTTAGAGTTAGTGTTATGGTTACAGTTAGGTTTAGAGTTAGTGTTAATGTTAGGGTTAGGGTTAGTTTTAGGCTTAGAGTTTTGGTTATTGTTAGAGTTAGGGTTAGGGTTAGTGTTAAATTTAGGGTTAGGTTTATGGTTAGTGTTATGGTTAGGGTTAGATTTAGGGTTAGTGTTACGGTTAGGGTTAGGTTTAGGGTTAGTGTTAGGGTTAGGGTTGGGTTTAGGATTAAGGTTAGTGTTAGTAATTTGGTTAGTGATAGGGTTAGAGTTATAGATAGTGTTAGGTTCAGAAATAGGTTTAATTTTAATGTTAGGCCTAGGGTGAGTGTTAGTGTTACAGTTACGGTTAGGGTTCAGTGTAGGTTTAGTGTTAGATTTAGATTTAGTGTTAGGGTAAGGGTTAGGGTTAAGGTTAGGGTTAAGTTTATGGTAGGTTTAGGGTTAAGGGTATTGTTACTGTTAGGTTAGGGTTAGAATTAGGGTTAGTGTTAGTGTTAGGTTTAAGTTTAAGATTAGGGTTAGGGTTAGTGATAGGTTTAGGGATATGTTTAGGGTTAGTGTTAGTGATATGGTTACATTTGGGTTTAGGGTTAGTGTTATGATTAGGATTAGTTTAAGAGTTAGTGTTTGTGTTATGGATAGGTTTAGGTTTAGGGTTAGGGTTCATCTTAGGGTTAGGGTTAGGGTTACTGTTAGGCTTAGGATTAGGGTTATCATAAGGGTAAGGGCTAGAGTTACGGTTACAGATAAAGTTAGTATTAGGGTTAGGGTTAGTGTTAGATTTAGGGTTAGGGTTAGGTTTAGTGTAAGGGTTTCTGTTAGAGTGAGGGTTAAGTTTAGATTTAGGGTAACTGTTACAGTTAGGATTCAGTTTAGACTTAGGGTTAGAGTTAGATTTGGGTTAGGGTTAGAGTTAAGGTTTGTGTTAGGATTACATTTAGGTTTAGGTTTTGGATAAGGTTAGGGTTAGGGTTATTGTTAGATTTAGGGTTAAGGATATTTTTAGGGTTAAGGTAAGGATTAGGTTAGGGTTAGGGTTAGGGTTAGGTTGGAGTTAGGGTTATGGTTAGCAGTAGGGTTTGTTTTAGGGTTATGGTCAGTTTAGAGTTAGTGTGAGGTTTAGTGTTAGGGAAAGGGTAAGGTTTAGGGTTAGGATTTTTGGTCAAGGTTATGGTTAGTGTTAATTTTTTTTAGGGATAGGATTAGGGTTACAGTTAAGATTAGGGTTAGAGTTAGTTTTAGGGTTAGGATTAGGGTTACTGCAAGTGGTAGGGTTAGGCTTAGGGTTAGTGTTATGGTTAGGGTTATGTTTAGAGTTAGGGTTTGTGTTAGGGCTAGGATAGGGTTAGGTTTAGGGTTAGAGTTTAGGGTTAGGTTAAGAGTTAGGTTTAGTTTTAGGTTTAGGTTTATTGTTTGTGTTAGGGTTAAGGATAGGGTAAGACTTAGGGATTGTTTTAGGTTTAGGGTAAGAGTTAGGGTTAGATTAGGGTTAGGATTAGGGTTAGTTTTAGGGTTAGTGATAGGTTTAGGGTTAGTGATATGTTTTGGTTTAGGGATAGGATTTGGATTTCTCTTACCGTTAGTATTATGGTAAAAGTTAGTGTTAGGGTTAGTGTTTGGGTTAGGGTAAGGTTTAGGTTTAGGTTAAGGATTAGGATTAGGTTAGGGTTAGAATTAGTTTTAAGGTTAGTGTTGGTGTTAAGGTTAGGTTTAGGGTAAGTGTTAGGTTAGGTTTATAAATAGGATTCCTGTTAGGGTTAGGGTTAGAGTTAGGGTGAGGGTTAGGGTGAGCCTTATTGTTAGTGTTAGGGTTATTGTTAGGGTTAGGGATAGGGTTAGAGTTTTTGTTGGGTTTATAGTTAGGTTTAGTGTTAGGATTAGGGTTAAGGTTAGGGTTTGGATTAGGGTCACGGTTACAATTTGTGTTAGTATAAGTGTAAGTGATAAGGTTAGGGTTAGGGTAAGTGTTAGGGTTTTGTTTAATGTTAGGGTTAAGTTTAGGGTTAGTGTCTGGCTTACAGTAAGGGTTATGGTTATGGTTATAGTAATAATTATAATTAATTTTAGAGTTAGGGATAGGGTAGGTTTTAGTGTTACATTAGGGTTAAGGTTAGGTTTAGGATAAGTGATAGTTTTAGGTTTAGGTTTAATGTTAGTGTTAGGTTGATGTTTACTGTTAGGAATAATGTTAGGGTTTGGGTTAGGGTTACGGTTACGGTTAGTTTTTGGATTAGGTTTAGGGTTAGGGTTAGTGTTAGGTTTTGGTACAGGTTTAGGTTAGTGTTAGCCTTAAGGTTAGGATTAGTGTTATGGATAGTGTTAGGGTTCGGGTTAATGTTAGGTGTAGGGTTAGTGTTAGGGTTAGTGATAGTGTTATGTTTAGAGTTAGGGTTAGGGTTAGTTCTAGGGTTAGGTTTAGGGTTAGAGTTAGCATCAATGTTAGTGTTAGGGTTAGGTATCATGTTTGGGATAAGGTTAGGGTTAGTGTTAGGTTTAGTGTTAGATTTAGGTTTAGTGTTAGGGGAAGGGTAAAGGTTAGTGTTAGTGTTAGTGTTAGGTTTATGTTTCTTGTTTAGGATAGGGTTAGGTTTAGGGTTAGGTTTAGGTTTATTGTTAGCAGTAGGGTTAGGTTTAGGGTTAGTGTTAGTATTAGGGTTAGGGTTAGGTTTAGTGTTTTTGTTAGGTTTAGGGTTAGAGTTATGGTTCATCTAAGGGTAAGGTTTAGGATTAGGGTTAGATTTAGTGTTAGTGTTAGGGTTAGGGTTAGATTTAGAGTTAAGTATAATGTTAGGTTTATAGATAGGTTTAGGGTTAGTGTTAGGGTTAGAGTTAGTGTTACTGTTATATTTAGAGTTAGAGATAGGGATACAGTCAGTGTCAGGGTGAGGTTTTGTGTTAGGGTTTCTGTTACGGTAAGTGTTGGTGTTAAGGTTAGGTTTAGGATTAGTATTAGGTTTAGGGTCAGGATTAGGGTTATGATTATTGTTAGTTTTAAAGTTAGGATGTGTGTTAGGTTTAGGGTTAAATTTAGTTATAGTATTAGGGTTAGGTTTAGGTTTAAGTTTATTGTTAGGGTTAGTATGAGGTTTAGTGTTAGTGTTAGTGTTAGAGTTATGGTTGGTATAGCTTTCTGGTTAGTGTCTGGGTTAGGGTTAGGGTTAGGTTTAGATTAGAATCAGGTGTAGGTTTAACATTAATGTTATGGTTAGTGTTAGGGTTAGGGCTAGTGGTAGTGTTAGGATTAGGGTTAGGGTTGAGTTTAGGATTAGCTTTAGTGTTAGGGTTAGGGTTTAGTTTCAGGTTCAGGTTAGGGCTAGGATTAGGGTTGGGTTATTTTTAGTGTTAGGTTTAGGGTTAGGGTTAACGTTATGATTAGGATTAGGTAAGTGTGAGAGTTAGGGTTAGGTTAGGGTCAGGGTTATGGTTTAGGTTATGGTTTCTGTTAGGTTTAGAGTTAGAGTTAGTGTTAGTGTTAGGTTTAGGATTAGGATTAGTGTTAGTGTTAGTGTTAGGATTAAGGTTAGGTTTAGAGTTAGTGTTAGGTTTAGAGTTGGGGTTAGATGTAGTGGTATGGTTAGTGTATGGGTTTGTGTTAAGTTTAGGGTTAGGGTTAGTGTCAGGGTTAGTGTTAGGTTAGGGTTACTGTTAGAGTTAGATAAATTTAGCGTTAGGGTTATGTTAGAGTTATGGTTATGGTTTCGTTTAGGGTTAGGGTTAGGTTTACAGTTAGGATTAGTGTTCGGGTTAGTGTTCTGGTTAGTGCTAGGTTTAGGGATAGCGCTACGGTTAGGGTTAGGTTTACTGTTAAGTTTAGGGTTAGGTTTGGGTTAGTGATATTGTTAGGGTTAGTGGAAGGGTTATTGTTAGGATTAGGTTTGGTGTTAGGGTTAAAGTTAGGTTTAGATAATCATTAGTGTTAGGGTTGGGGTTAGGATTAGGATGATGGTTTTTGTTAGAGTTAGGGTTAAGGTTGAGTTTTGTATTACAGTTAGAGTTACATTAGGGTTAGCATTAAGATTAGGATTCAGAGTAGACTTCGGTTTAGGGTTAGGTTTAGGGTTAGTTTTAGGGTTATGGGTAGAGTTAGTGTTAGTTTTAAAGTTAGGGTTAGGGTTAGGTTAGGTTTAGGTTTAGGATTAGGGTTAGTGTTTGTGTTTGGGTTGTGGTTAGAGTTAGGATTAGTGTTAGGATAAATGTTACGGTTAGGGTTAGGTTAGTGTTAGGGTTAGGTTAAGTTTAGGGATATGGTTACAGTCCATGTTAGGCTTAGGTTTAGTGTTAGTGTTAGGTTTAGGTTTAGGGTTATGATTAGTGTTAGGGTTACAGTTAGGTTGAGCATTAGTATTTGGGTTAGGGTTATAATAAGTTTTAGATTTAGTGTTAGTGTTAGGGTTAGTGTCAGGTATAGTGTAAGGGTTAAAGTTAATTAAAACTTTAAAGTTGGGGTTAGGGTTAGGGTTATTGTTACTCCTATGGTTATGGTTAGGATAAGGGTTAAGGTTAGGGTTCGTAGTAGGTTGGGTTCAGGTTAGTGTTAGGGTTAGGATAAAGCATAGGGTTAGTGATAGGATTAGGGTTAGGTATAGGGTTAGTGTTAGGTTAGGGTTATGTTTAGGGTTAGGTTAAGATTAGGGTTCTGGTTAAAGTTAAGGTTTGTGTTATGATTAGGGTTACGTTAAGGTTTAGGATTAGATTTAGGATTATGGTTAGAATTCATGTTCGTTTAAAATTACGGTTAGGGTTTGTGTTAGGCTTAGGATTAGAGTTAGTTGTAGGGTTAGGTTTAGGGTTTGTGTTAGGGTTACCCTTAGGGTTATGTTTTGAGTTACAGTTACATTTAGGATTAGGGTGAGGGTTAGGGTTACTGTTAGGGTAGGTTTGGGTAAGAGTTAGGGTTAAGGTTAGTGTTATTGTTAGGGTTATGGTTAGGTTTAAATTTACGGTTAAGTTTCGTGTTAGGTTTAGGGTTAGGGTTAGGGTTAGATTTAGGTTTATGTTTAGGGTTTGGGTTAGGGTTAGGATTAGTGTTAGGGTTAGGGTTAGGGTTTGTATTAGTGTTATTGTTTGCATTAGGGTTATTCCTTGGATTACGGTGAGTATTAGTTTTAGGGTTAGGATTAGTGTTAGGTTTAGGCTTAGGGTTAGTGTGAGGTTTGGGTTTAAAATTAGGGTTAGGATTAGTATTAGGGTTAGGGTTAGGATTAGTGTTTATTTTAGAATTAGGGTTAGGTTTAGATTTAGTGTTAGAGTTAGGGTTAGTGTTTGGGTGAGGGTTAGGGTTAGGTTTAGGGTTTGTGTAAGTGTTTAGTTTTACACTAGGGTTAGGTTTAGTGTTAGGGTTTATGTTAAGATTAGGGATAGCTTTAGGTTTAGGGTTAGTGTAAGGTTTATGGTTAGTGTTTGGATGAGGGTTAGGCTTAGTGGTATGTTTAGGTTTAGTGTTAGTCTTAGTGCTAGGGTTAGGGTTAGGTTAGGGTTCGTGTTAAAGTTATGGGTAGAGTTGTTGTTAGTGTTAGTGTTAGGGTTAGGATTGTGTTTAGGGTTAGGTAAGCGTTATCGTTAGGGTTAGGCTAGGGTTAGGGTTTGGGTTAGTGTTTATGTCAGGGTTAGGGTTATGGTTATGGTTAGGTTTAGGGTTAGGTTCAGTGTTAGGATAAGTGTTAGGTTTGTGTTAGGGTTACAATTAGCATTACAGTTATGGTTATGGTTACATTTAGTATTAATTTTCGGGATAGGGTTCTGGTTAGGTTTAGGTTAGAGTAAGGGTTAGGGTGATGTTAAGGTTAGGTTTACGGTTAGGGTTTTTGTTAGTGTTAAGGTTAGGGTTAGTGTAACATTTAAGTTTAGGGTTAGGGTTAGGTTATAGTTGGTGTTAGGGTTAGCGTTAGGTTTAGCATTAGTATTTGGTTTAGGGTTATAGATAGCTTTAGTGTTAGTGGTAGGATTAGTGTTAGGGTTACTGTTTGGTTTAGGATTAGGGTTAGGGTGAGATTTAGGGTTAGGGTTATTGTTAGTGTTAGGGTTAGTGTTAGCCTTAGTGGTAGGGTGATGGTGTGGGTTAGAATCAAATTTAGGCTTAGTGTTATAGTTAGTTTTAGGTTTAGGATTAGAATTCGTGTTAGAATTAAGATTAGAATTACCATTAGTTTTTGGTTTAGTGTTAAGGTTAGGGTTAATGATATGGTTAATGTTTGGGTTAGAGTTAGGGTTGGTGTTACGATTTTTATTATGGATAGGGTTAAAGTTCATGTTAGGGTTAGGTTTATGGTTAGTGTTAGGCTTAGGGCAAAATTTAGGGTTCATGATAGGAATAGGGTTAAGGTTAGGGTTAGTGTTACCATTAGGGTTAAGGTTAGGGTAGGGTTAGCGTTTCGGTTAGAATTAGGTATAGGATTAGTGATATGGTTATGTTTAGGGTTAGGGTGAGTGTTAGGTTAGGGTTAATATAGGGTTAAGTTAAGTTTCAGGTTTTGGTTATGGTTGAGGTTTATGTTACAGTTAGGCTTAGGGTTAGGGTTAGGATTAAAGTTAGTGTTAGTGTTAGGGCAAAGGTTAAATGAAGGTTTACGGTTAGGTTTAGGGTAATGGTTAGAATTAGTGTTAGTATAAAGTTTGGGTTAGGGTTAGTTTTACGATTAGGGTTAGGATTAGGGTTAGTGTTAGGGTTAGGATTAGGGTTTGTGTTAGGGTTACAGATAGGGTTAGGTATATGTTAACAGTTATGGTTATTATTAGAGTTAGGTTTAGGGATAGGTTTAGGGTAGGTTAGGGTTAGGGTTAGTGTTAAAGTTATTGTTATTGTTAGGGTTAGTTGTAGGCTTAGGTTTAGTGTTAGGGTTAGGGTGACAGTTAGGGTTAGTTTAGGGTTAGGATTAGAGTTAGGGTTAGGTTTAGTCTTAGGGTTAGTGTTTGGTTTAGGTTTAGGTTTTGGGTTAGGGTTAGGGTTAAATTTAGCATTAGTGTTTGTTTTAGGGTTTTAATGGAGGTTTAGGTTTTGTGTTAGTTTTAGTGTAAGGGTTAGTATTAGTTTTAGAGATAGGGTTATGGTGACAGTTGGTTTAGGGTTAGGGTTATTGTTAGAGTTAGGGTTAGGGTAAAAGTTACTGTTAGGTTAGATTTAGGGTTAGGGTTAGGCTTAGGATTAGAGTTTCTGTTAGGCTTAGGTATAGGGTTAAGTTTAGGGTTAGTGTTAGTGTTGGTGTTATGGTTTAGGTGATGGTTAGGCTTAGTGGTATGGTTAGGTTTAGGGTTCATGTTAGGGTTACAGTTTGCATTAGTGTTACTGTTAGTGTTACTGTGCAAATTTGGGTTTGGTTAGGTAAGTGTTAGCGTTAGTGTTAGGTACAATTTAGGTTTATGGTTTGGGTTAGGGATGCTGTTAGGTTTAGAATGAGGGTTAGGGTTAGTTTTAGGGTTCGGCATAGGGTTAGGTTTTGTGTTAAGGTTAAGGTTATTTTTATGGTAAGGTGATGATTACAGTTAGTGTTAGGGTTCGAGTTTAGGTTAGGGATATGATTATGATAGGGTTTGAGTTAGGGTTAGGTTATTGTAAGGGTTAGGGTTAGGGTTAGAGTTAGGGTGAGTGTTAAGGTTTGGGTTAGGATTAGGGTTAGTTTTAGAGTTTGAGTTAAGGATATAGTTAGGTTTAGGTTTAGAATTAGGGTTAGGGTTAGTGTTAGGTTTAGGGTTAGGGTTAGGGTTAGGCTTAGGGTTATTTTAAAATTTATGGTTAGAGTTAAGGTTAGCATTAGGTTCAATGTTAGGTTTAAAATTAGGGTTCATTTTAAGGTTAGAGTTAGGGTGAGTGTTAGGTTTAAGGTTAGGTTTAGGGTTAGGTTTAGTGTTAGTGTTTGTTTTGGGGTTAGGGTTAGGGTTAATTATACTGTTAGGGTTAGGGATAGGTTTAGAGTTAGTGTTATGGTTACAGTTAGGTTTAGAGTTAGTGTTAAGGTTAGGGTTAGTGTTAGTTTTAGGCTTAGTGTTGGGGTTATTGTTAGTATTAAGTGTAGGCTTAGAGTTCAGATTAGGGTTAGGCTTAGAGTTAGGGTTAAGGTTAGTGTTTAAGTTAGGGTTAGGTTTAGCAGAAGTGTTAGTGTTAGTTTTAGGTATAGAATTATGTTAAGTGTTAGGTTTAGGGTTAGTGTTAGAGTTAGTTTTAGGGTTAGGGTTAGGTTTAGGATTAGGGTTAGTTTTAGTAATTTGGTTAGTATTAGGGTTAGGGTTATGGTTAGTGTTCGGGTCAGAAATAGGTTTAAGGTTAATGTTAGGCATAGGGTGAGGGTTAGCGTTACAGTTAGGGTTAGGATTTGATTTATATTTAGTGTTAGGTTTACATTTAGCGTTAAGTTTAGTGTTAGGGTAAGGGTTAGGGTTAGGATTAGTTTTAAGTTTACGGTTAGGTTTGTATTACTGTTAGTTTCGGGTTAGAATTAGGGTAATTGTTATTGTTAGGGTTTGGTTTAGAATTTGGGTTAGGGTTAGTGATATGTTTAGGGATATGTTTAGCATTAATGTGAGTGATAGGGTTAGGTTTGGGGTTAGGGATAGTGTTAGGGTTATGGTTAGGATCAGTGTAAGAGTTAGGGTTTGTGTTAGGGATAGGGTTAAGTTTAGTGTTACGGTTACCGTTAGGGTTAGTGTTGAAATTAGGATCCATCTTAGGGTTAGGGTTACGGTTATGATTAGGCTTAGGATTAGGGTTAGGGTAAGTGTAAGGGTTAGTGTTATGGTTACAGAAAGAGATAATGTTAGGGTTAGGGTTAGTGTTAGACTTAGGGCTAGGTTAGGTTTAGGGCTTGGATTAGTGTTAGGGTTTCTGTTAGGGTGAGGGTTAAGGTTATATTTAGGGTAACAGTTACAGTTAGGATTCAGTTTAGAGTTAGGGATAGAGTTAGGTTTGGGTCAGGGTTAGAGTAAAGGTTTGTGTTGGGGTTAGATTTAGGGTTATGGTTATATTATGTTTTAAGTTAGGGTTAGTTTTAGGGTTAGGGTTAGAGTCAGGTTTAAGGGTAGGGTTAGAGCTAGAGTTAGGGTTAGGTTTAGGATTAGGGTTATTGTTAGGGTTATGTTAGGGATAGGGTTAGTGTTAGAGTTAGGGTTAGTGAGGGATAGGGTTACAGTTAGAGTTAGTGATAAGTTTAGAAATATGTTTACTGTTAGAATTATTTAAGAGTTAGGGTACTTGTTAGGGTATTGGTTAGGGTTAGGTTCAGGGTTAGTTTTAGAATTAGGGTGAGGATCATGGTTAGGGATCAGTTTATGGTTATGGTAAGTTTAATAGTTAGGATTAGGGTTAGTGTTAGGATTAGTGTTAAGGTCAGGGTTAGGGCTAAGATTATGATTTGTTTTAGGTTGAAGGTTAGGTTTTTGGTTTGGGTTAGTGTTAGGGTTAGGGTTACAGTTGGATTAGGGTTAGAGTTAGGGTTAATATTAGGGTTATAGTTAGAGTTAAGGGTAGGGATAGGGTTAGTGTTATGATTAGGGTTAAGGAAAGGATTAGGCTAAGGGTTAGGGTTAGGGTTAGTGTTAGGGTAAGGGTTAGGGTTAGGTTTAGGTTTAGGAGTAGGATTAGGATTAGTGTTTGTGATAGGGTTAGGATTAGGTTTAGGGTTAGTGTTATTGTTAGGGTTAGGGTTAGTTATAGGGTTAGGGTTTGTTTAAGTTTTAGGGTTCATTGTAGGGTTTGGGTTAGGGTTTGTGTAAGGGTTAGGGTTAGAGTTAGAGTTAGGGTTTCTGTTAGATTTAGGGTTAGGGTTAAAATTAGTGTTAGTGTTACAGTTAGGATTAGGGTTAGGGTTATTGTTAGGGTGAGAATTAGGGGTAGGTTTAATGTTAGAGTTGGTGTTTGTGTTAGGGTTCATTTTATGTTAATGGATAGGATTAGTGTTAGTTTTACAGTTAGGATTAGTGTTAGGTTTAGCATTAGGGTTAGGATTAGGGTTAAGTTTAGGGTTAGTGTTATGGTTCGGGTTAGGGTTATGATTAATGATAGTGTTCAGTTTAGGGTAAGGGTTAGGATTAGTGTTAGGGTAAGGTTTAGGATTAGAGTTTTATAAGGGTTAGGGTTAAGGTTAGGTTGGGATAGGGTGGTGCTTTGAGTTATGATGTTTGTTTAAATTAGGGTTAGGGTCAGGGTTTGTTTCGGTTTAACATTAAGTTGCCGGTTTGTTTTGGGGTTACTGTTAGGGTTATTCTTAGGTTTTGTGTTAGGGTTAGGGCTAGGTTTAGTGTTAGTGTTAGGTGTAAGTTATTGGTTAGTGTTAGTGTTAAGGTTAGAATTAGTGTTTCACTTAGGGTCAGCGTTAGGTTTAGGGTTTGTGTTAGGGTTAGGGTTAGAGATAGGGTTAGGGTTAGGTTTAGGATGGGGTTTACAGTAAAGGTTAGGGTTAAAGTTATGATTAGGATTAGAGTAATATTTAGTGTTATGGTTAGGGTTCGTGTTAGATTAGGGTTAGGATTAGGGTTAGTGTTAGTGTTTTGGTTAGGATTAGGTTTAGGGTTAGTGTTAGTGTTTCAGTTAGGGTTTCTGTAACATTTAGGGTTAGAAATAGTGTTAGGATTAAGGTTAGGGTTAGTGTTAGTGTTAGGTTTAGGATTTGGTATAGGTTTGGTTTTAGTGTTAGAGTTAGGGTTAGGGTTAGTGTTACAGTTAGGGTTACAGTTAGGGTTAGGTTTAGTGTTAGGTTTAGTGTTAGGGTTAGTGTTAGAGTACAGGTTAGAGTTAGGGTCAGGGTTAGTGTTAGGGTTTGGGTAAGGGTTAGAGTAAGATTTAGGATTAGGGTTAGTGGTAGTATTATCGGTGAGTTAGGGTTAGGTTTCCAGTTATGGTTAGGATTAGTGTCAGAGTTAAAGTTAGGGTTAGATTTAGGGATAGTATTAGGCTTAGTTTTAGGGTTAGGGTTGTGTTTTGTGTTAGGGTTAGAGTTATGATTAGAATTTGTGTTAGGATTAGATTTAAAATTATGGTTGGATTATGGTTAGAGTTAGGGTTAGGGTTAGGGTTAGGGTTAGGGTTAGGTTTATTGTGAGTGTTAAAAGTAGGTTAGTGTTAGTGTTAGTTCTAGGGTTACAGTTAGGGTTAGTGTTAGTTTTAGGGTTAAGGATACTGTTAAAATTAGATTTAGTGTTAGGTTTACGGTTAGGGTTAGTGATAGGGTTAGGATTATGGTTATTGTTTCGGTTAGGTATGGTTTAATTTTAGTGTTTTGGTTAGTGTCAAAGTTAGTGTTAGGATTAGATAAGGGTTAGGGTTAGGGTTAGGGTTAGGTTAAGTATAAAACTATGGTTTGGGTTAAGATTTGTTTTAGGGTTATGGTTAGGATTAGGAACAGGTTTTAGGTTAGTGTTAGGGTTAGGTTTATGGCTCATGTTAGGTTTAGGGTTAGTGTTAGTGTAAGAGTTAGGGTTAGAGATAGTGTTAACATTAGAGTTAGTTTTAGGGTTAAAATTAGTGTTTTGTTGAGTGTTAGATTTAGAATTAGTTTTAGTGTTAAGGTTAGTGTTAGGGTTAGTGTTATGGTTAGTGTTAGGTTAAGGGTTACGGTTAGTAAGATTAGTGTTAGATTTTGGGTTAGGTTTTGGGTTTGTGTTAGGGTTAGTGTTAGGGTAAGGTTAGGGTTAGGGTTAGGTTTGGGTTCATATTAGGGTAGTGTTATAGTTAGTGTTATGTTTAGGTTTAGGATTAGGTTTAGACTTAGGGTTAGGGTTATAGTTATGGTTAGGGTTATTGATAGGGTTAGGATTAGTGTTAGGTTTAAGATTAGAGATAGGGTTTGGGTTCTGTTTAGGGTTAGTTTTAGGGTTAGGGTTAATTTTAGGGTTAGGATTAGGGTAAGGTTTAGTTTTAGGGGGCTGGTTAGAGTTCATGTTAGGGTTAGTGTTAGTGTTAGTGTTAGGATTAGTGTTAGGATTTTTGTTATTGTTAGGGTTAGTGTTAGTGTTTGGATTAAGGTTAGGATTAGGGTTAGTGTTAGGGTTAGGCTTAGTGTAAATTTAGGGTTAGATTTAGGGTTGGTTAGGATTAGGGTTACGGTTAATTTCATGGTTTATGTTACGGTTTGTTATGTTAGAATTAGTATTAAGTTTAGCTTTAGGATTAGGGTTTGGGTTGTGGTTAAATTTAGGGTTAGTATTTGTGTTAGGGATAGTGTTAGGTTTGGGTTAGGGTTAGTGTTAGGGTTAGGTTCAGCATTAGAATAAGGTTTAGGTTTAGATTTAGGATTATAATAAGAGTTAGTGTTAGGGTTAGGGTTAGGGTTAGTGTTAGGGTTAGGGTTAGGGTAAGTGTTAAGATTAGGGTTAAGTTTGGGTTAGGGTAAGTATTAGGTTTAGTGTTAAGGATGGGTTTAGGTTTGGTTTTAGGTTTCATGTTAAGGATAGATTTAGGGTTAATTTTGGTGACGGTTAGGGTTTGGCTTAGGGTGCGTGTTAGTGTTAGGGTTAAGGGTCGTGTTATATTTAGGTTTAGGTTTAGGGTTACGGTTACAGTTAGGGTTAGATTTAGGTTTAGTGTTTGGTTTAGTGTTATAATTCTGTTTAGAAATAGAGTTAGGTTTAAGATTAGGGTTAATATCATGTTTAGAGTTATGTTTAGATTTAATGTAAAAGTTAGGGTTAGGGATAGGGTTAGGGTTTTGGTAGTATTAGGGTTAGTTTTAGGGTTAGAATTAGGTTTCGGCTTAGGGTTAGTGTTGATGTTATTATTATGTTTATGATTATGTTAGGGTTAATAAATGTTAGGTTTCGTGTTATAGTTAGGATTAGGTTTAGGTTAAGGGTCAGGATTATGGTTAGTATTAGGTTTTGGTTTAGGGTTATGGTTAGGTTTAAGTTTAGGATTACGTTTAATGTAAGGGTGAGGTTTAGGTTAAGGGTTAGGGTTACTGTTAGGGTTAGGGTTAGATTTAGTGTCAGCTTTAGGGTTAAGGTTATTGTAAGGTTAAGGATTAGGGTTATGGTTAGATTTAGGGTTAGAGTTATATTTTGGGTTAGGTTTAAGGTTAGGGTAATTGTTAGAGCTAGGTTTAGAATTAGGATTAGGTTAGTGTTATGTCTAGGTTTAGGGTTAGAATTAGGATTAATGTTTGGGTTAGGATTAGTGTTAGTGTTAGTGTTAGGGTTATGATTAGGGTGACTTTTAACGTTATTATTAGCTTTCAGGTTAGCATTATATTTAGGCTTAGGGTTAGGGTTAGGTTTTGTTTTGGGATTAAATTTAGGGTTAGGTTTTTGGTTAGGGTTATTGTTAGTGTTATCTTTAGATTTAGGGTTAGGGTTTGTTTTATAGTTAGTGTTAGGTTTAGGGTTAGGGTAAAGTTTAGGTTACGAGTAGGGTTAGGTTAAGGTTAAAAAATGGTTAGCATTAGAGTTTGTGTTAGGGTTTGGGTTAGTGTTAGGATTAGTGTTAGGGTAAGTGCTAGTGTTAGGGTAAGTGTTAGTGTTAGTGTTAGGGTTAGGGTTAGGGTTAGAGTTTGTGCTAGGGTAAGGGATAGGGTTAGAGATATGTTTAGGATTAGGGTTAAAGTTATTGTTAGGATTAGGTTTAGGGTTAGTGTTAGTGTTTGTGTTAGGGTTACAGTTAGTGTTTGTGGTATAGTTTGGGTTAGTGTTAATGTTAGGTTTAGCGTTAGGGTTAGGGTTAAGTTTAGCATTATGGTGAGGGTTAGGGTTATGGTAGGGTTAGGGTTAGGTTTCAGATTAGGATTAAGGTTAGGATTAATATTAGGTAATGGGTTAAGGTTAGTGTTAGATTTAGGTTTAGGTTAGGGGTTAAGGTTAGTGTTATGGTTGGGTTAAGGTTAGGATTAGTGTTAGGTTAGCATTATAGTTAAGTTTAGTGTTAGTGTTTGTGTTAACATTAGGGTAAGGTTAGGGATAGGGTAAGTGTTAGGTTTAGGGTTAGGGTTAGTGTTATTTTTAGGGTTAGTGTTATTTTTTGGGTTAGGGTTTTGATTAGGTTTAAGTTTAGTGTTAGGGTTAGTGTTAAGGTTAGGGGTAGTGATTTGGTTACAGATAAGTTTAGGGTTAGTATTAGGGTTAGGATTAGTGTTTGTGTTAGAGTTTGGGTTAGGGTTAGTTTTAGGGTTAGGGTTAGTGTTAGGGTTAAGGTTAAGTTTAGGTTTAGTGTTAGGTTTTGGTTTGATTAGGGTTAATGTAAGGCTTGGGTTATGGTTAGAGTTAGTGTTAAGGTTAGCATTAGAATGAGGTTTAGTGTTAGTGGTAGGGTTATGGTAAGGGTTAGGGTTATGGTTAATGTTAGGTTTAGTGTTAAGGTTAGAGTTTGGAATAGGGTTATGTTTAAAGTTAGGTTTAGTGTTAGTGTTAGTGTTAGGGTTAGGGTTAGTTTTAGGGTTAGTTTATACTTAGGGTTATGGTTAGGTTTAGGGTTAGTGCTAAATTTTGCAATTGAGTTAGTGTTACGGTGAGTTTTAGAGGTAGGGTTAGGGTTAACGTTAGGGTTTGGATTAGAATTAGTGTTAGTGTTAGGGTTATGGTTTGTGTTATGGTTAGGTTTAAGGTAAGTGTAAGTCTAGGTTTACAGGTAGGATTAACGTTACTGTTAGGGTTAATGTTAGTGTTAATTTTTGCATTAGAGTTAGTGTTAGATTTAGTGTCAGGTTTAGGTTTAGAGTAAGGGTTAGGGTTAGTGTTAGGTTTAGGGTTAGGTTGAGGGTTAGGGTTAGTGTTAGTGTTAGGTTTAGGGATCAGTTTAGGGTTTTTGTTAGGGTTAGGGTTAGGGTTTGCATTAAGTTTAGTTTTAGGGTTCATGTTCGGTTAGGGTTAGAGTGAGTGTTGATTTTAGTGTTAGGTTTAGGTTTATTGTTAGTGTTTGGTTTAGGGTTAGGGTGCGTGTTAAGGATAGGTTTAGGGTTTGAAATAGGTTTAGAGTTAGTGTTAGTGTTAGGGTTAGGGTTAGTGTTATGGTTATGATTAGGGTTATGTTTAGGTTTAGTGTTAGTGTTATGGTTAGTGTTAGGCTAATGATTAGTGTTAGGGTTAGTGTTAGGTTTAGTGTTGGGGTTAGTTAGGTTAGGGTTAGGGTTAGCATTTTTGATAGGGTTATGTTTAGGGTAAGTGTTAGGGATATGAATAGGATTAGTTTTAGATTTAGGGTTAGGTTTAGTGTTAGTTTTATGGTAAGGTTTAGAATTAGGGTTAGGGTTAGAGTTAGGGTTAGAATTAGTGATAGGGTTTTGTTTTTGAATTAGATTTAGTGTTAGGTTTAGGTTTAGCATCAGTGTAAGGTTTAGTGTTAATGTTAGGTTTAGGGTTTTGGTTAGTGTTAGGGTTAGTGTTAGGTTTAGATTTAGGGTTCATGTTAGGGTTAGGTTAAGGGTTAGGGTTAGTATTAGGGTAGAGTTAGGCTTTGATATAGGGTTGGGGTTAGGGTTAGGGTTGGGGTTAGGGTAAGATTCAGGATTAGGATTAGTGTAAATGTGAGGTTTACAGTTAGGGTTAGTGTTAATTTTAGGGATACAGTTGGTTTTAGTGTTAATTTTAGAAATACGATTAGTGTTAGGGTTAGGGTTTGTATTAGGTTACTTGTTAGGGTTAGGTTTCTTGTTAGGTTTAGGTTTTTTGTTAGGGTTAGGGTTAGGGTTAGATTTTGTGCTAAATTTAGGGTTAGGTTAGGTGTAGGTTTACCGTTAAAATTATGTTTAGGATTAGAGTTAGGGTTAGTTTTAGGGTTAGGGTTTGTGTTTGTGTTAATATTAGTTTTAGGATTTGGTTAAGGTTAGAGTTTGTATTAGTGGTATGGTTTTTGTTAGGGTTTGTGTCAGGGTTGTGATTAGGGTTAGAGTTGGGGTTACACGTAGGATTAGATTTAGGTTTGGGGTTAGGGTTAAGGTTAGAATTAGGGTTAGTATTAGGGTTAGATTTAGGGTTAGTTTTAGGGTTACTGTTAGGGTGATGTTTAGTGTTAGGGTTAGTGTTATTGTTAGAGTTAGGGTTAATTTTAGGGTTAGGGTTAGGGTTAGAATTAGGATTATTTTTATGTTTAGGGTTAGTGTTTGTGTTAGGTTTATGGTTAGGGGAAGGTTTAGGTTTTGTCTTATTTTTAGGGTTAGAGTTAGGGTTAGGGTTGCAATTAGAATTTGGTTTGGCTTAAGGTTAGGATTAGTGTTAGGGTTATTGTTAGGTTTTGTGTTAGTGTTAAGGTTAGGTTAAGTGTTAGGTTAGGTTTACGGGTAGGATTATTGTTATGGTTATGGTTAGTGTTAGTGTTTGTTTTCAGGTTAGTGTTAGGGTTAGTGTTAGGGTTAGGGTTAGGTTTAGGGTTAGGTTTCTGTTAGGGTTAGTGTTAGGGTTAGGGGTTATGTTAGGGTTAGGGTTAGGATTATTGTTATGTTTAGGGTTAGGGGTAGGGTTAGGGTTATTTTTATGTTTAGGGTTATGGCTAAAAATAGGGTTAATGTTAGGTTTAGCATTAGGGTTAGGTTTAGCCTTACAGTTATGGTTAGCATTAGGGTTAGTGTTAGGTTTAGTTTAAGGGTTAATGTTATTCTTAGGGTTATTTTTAGGGTTATATTTCTGATTAGGTTTAGGTTTGCTGTTAGTGTTATTGTTAGGGTTAGGGTTTCTTTAATATTTGGGTTAGGGTAAGGTTTAGGGTTAGGTTTAGTGTTAGGTATAGGGTTAGGGTTAGGCCTAGTGTTAGAGTAAGTGTTAGGGTTATTGTAGTTAAGGGTTAGGTTTAAGAGGTTCAGTTTTAGGGTTAGGGTTTGTTTTAGGGTTACATTTAGGGCTAGGGTTAGGGTTATAGATAATATTAGGGTTAAGTTTAGGTTTAGGGTTAGAGTAAGTGTTAGGTTTAGGTTTAAGTTTAGCACTAGTGTTATGGTTTGTGTTATGTTTATTGTTAATTTTAGGGTTAGGGTTAGGGTTAGGTTTAGAGTTACATTTACATTTAGGGTCAGTGATAGGTTTAGGTTTTGAGTTAAGGTTAGTGTTTGTGTTAGGGTTAGGATTACTGTTAGGGTTACTGTTAGGGTAAGGGTTAGAGTTAGGTAATTCCCAAACCTAACCTAAAATTAACCCTAACACAAAACGTAACCTGAACATAACACTAAAACTAACCCTAAGCATACCATAACCCTAACCATAACACTCACCATAAACCAAAGACAAACCCTAACAAAACCATAATTCTAAACTTAACCTAATTGTAATTCTAACCATTAACTAACCCTAAACATAACCCTAAACCTAACCCTAAACCAAAACCTAATGCTAACCCTATCCCTAACCCTAAATCAAACTCCAAACCTAAGCCTATCACTGTCCCTAAACATAAATGTAACACTAACCCTAACACTAACCCTAACCCTAACCCTAAATCTAAACCTAACCCTAAAAGTAACCCTAATCTTAACCCTAACACTTACCATAACCCTAACCTAACCCTAATTCAAACCCTAATCTTATCCATAACCCTAATCCTAAACCTAAAACTAAACCTAACACAACCCCTAACCCTAACCCCAACCCTAACACTTGCCATAAAACTAACCCTAACCCTAACCCTAAAAGTAACTGTTAAACTAACCCAAACACTTACCCTAACCCTAATCCTAAACCTTAACCTAACACTAATCCTAACCCTAATCCTAACTCTAAATCGAACCCTAACACTAAAACTAACTCTTATACTAACCCTAAAACTTAACATAAAGCAAATCCTAACCCTTACCATAACATTAACCCTAACTGTAACCCTAACCCTAACACTAATCCTAAGTGTAACCCTATCCCTATTTGTTACACTAAACCTAAACCTAACCCTAACAGTAACACTGTAAATCCTTTCCTGAACCTAACAGTAACCCTAAGCCAAACCCTAACCCTAAACATAACCATAACAGTAACCCTAACCCTAAAACTATCCCTAACACTAACCCTAACTCTAACACTAAGAATATCCCTAACCCTAACCCTAAGATGAACTGGATCCCTAATCCTATCACTAACCTTAAATGTAATCCTAATCCTAACCCAAACCCAATCAATAAGACTAATCCTAACCCTAACACTAACCCTAAAACTAAAAGTAACCCTAAAACTAACCCTAACACTAACACTAACCCGAATGCAAACCCTAACTCTAACACTAATCCTAACACTAAACCTAACCCTAAACTTAAATCTAAAGCAAACCTTAACTCTAACCCTAACACGAACCCTAACCCTAACCCTAACTTTAACCCAAAGCCTATCCCTAACACTAACCCTAACCATAACCCTAAACCTAACAGTAAACCTAACCCTAAACCTTACCTAACTCTAAAACTTACCACAACCCGAAAAATAAAACTAAATCTAAACCTAACAATAAAACTAATGCTAACACCAAACCTAAACCTAATCATAAAACTAACACTAACTCTAACCCTTACCTTAACACTAAACATAAAACTAAACATAACCCTAAGCCTAAAGCTAACCATAACGCTAAACCTAAAACTAACCCTATTGCTAAACCTAACACTAAGCCTACTCTTAAACCTAAACCTAAATATAACACTAACCCTATCCTTAACCTGAATTTTAAACGTAACCATAACCCTAACTGTAACCCTAACACAAACCCTAACCCTAACACAGACCATAACTCAACCCTAATATAATCGTAAAAATAACCCTAACACCAATCCTAACACAAACACAAACACTAAAACTAACCCTAACCGTAACACCAAACCTAATTTTAACCCTAACCCTAATACTAACCCTAACCCCACCCTTAACCTTAAACCTAACACGAATTCTAACCCTAAGCCTAACCCTAACTCTAACACTAACTCTAATAGTAACCCTCACCCTAACCCTAACTCTAAGAATAACCCTAACACTAACCTCACAATAAACCTAACACTGAACCTAACCCCAACTCTAATCCTATCACTAATTCTAACCATAACCATAACCTGAAAAGTAACACAAACCCGAACTCAAAGCCTAAAACTCAACCTAATACTAACACTAACACTAACTCTAACCCTAACTCTAAAATTAACCCTAAACTTAACCCTAACCCTAAAACTACCTCTAACCCTAACCGTAACCCTAATTCTTAGCCTAAAACTAACTAAAACCCTAACCCTAAAATTAACACTAATCTTAAACTTAATTCTAACCCTAACCATAAAACTAATCCTAACAGTAACCCTACCACTCCCTCTAAACCTATCACTAACACTAACATTATACTTCACAGTAAACCTAACCCTGACCCAAACACTAACACTAAGCATAACCCTAACCCTAACCATAACACTCATGCTAAACCTATCCCTAACCCTAACCCTAACACAAACCCTAAACTTATCTCTAATCCTAACCCTCAACCTAAACCTAACCCTAACACTAACCCTAACACTAACTCTAACGAAAACTTAAACACTAACCTTAAACCTAACTCTAATGATAATACTAACCATAGCCCTAGACCTAAAATTAACCATAAACCTAACCCTAAACCAATCCATATCCCTAACCCTAACCCAAACTCTAACCCTAACACTAACCCAAACCCTAACCCTAACCCTAACCCTAACAACCCTAACCCTAACACTAACTCTATCCCTAACCCTAAACCTTACCCTACCACTAACCCTTATGCTAACCCTAACACTCACCCTAACCCTAACCCTAACCGTAACACTAACCTAAACCTAACCCTAACCTTAACACTAATCCTAAACCTTTTCTTAAAGCTAACACTACCCTTAACCCTAACCCTAAATTTAGCCCTAACCCTAATTTTAACACTAACCCTAACTCTAATACTAAGACCAAACTTAAACCTAAACCTAACACTAACCATAACCCTAACTCTAACCTAACATTAACACTTACCGTAACTTAAAACCTAACACAAACCCTAACATTCACCCTAACTCTAACACTAACACTAACAATAACCCTAATGCAAATCCTAACACTAACATTAATCCTAACACTAACGCTAAACCTAACCCTAACACAAACCCTAACCCAAACTCTAACACTAAACATAACCCTAAACCTAACCTAACACTCCCCCAAACACTAAACCTAAAGCTAGCTCTAATGCTAACCCTAACACTAACTATACCCCTAAAACTAAATTTAACCATAACATTAACCCTAACCCTAACATAACCCTAACACTAACCCTAAACCTATTTCTAAACATAATACTATTGGTAACCCTAACTCTAACCCTAACTCCAACCCTATTCCAACCCAAATCCTAACCCTAAATCTAACCCTAAACCTAACCCTAATGCAAACACTAGCACGAACATTAACCCTAACCCTAACACTAATCCTTCCTGTAACCATAAGCTAAAACTAAACCTAATTCTAACCCTAACCTTAACCCTAATAATAACCCTAACACTAACACTAACCCTATCACTAAACCAACCCTAACCCTGACCCCATAACCTAACTGTAACCCTAACATTAACTCTAAATCTAACCCTAAAACAAATATAAGATTATCCCTAACGCTATCCCTAACACAAATACTAACACTAACCCTAAATATTAACAGTAACAGTAACCCTAACAATAACACAAATCCTAACCTTAACCCAAAGCATACCCCTAACACGAAACCTAACCCTAACAATAACCCTATCACTAACCCTAAATCTAATCCCAGTGCTTACTCTAACACTAATTCTAACCATGACCCAACCCTAATATTAGCCCTAACCCTAACCCAAACCTAAAACTAACCCTAACCATAACCTTAAAACTAACACTAACACTAAAGTGAAACCTAACCCTAACCCTTTATGTAACATAAAAAATAACCCTAACCCTAAACATAAACATAAATTTAACCTTAACCCTATAACAAACCCTAACCCTAATCCTAAACCAAACACTAACACTAAATATAAACCTAAACATAACCCTAACTCTAAAAATAACCCTAACCATAACCCTAATTGTAACACTAACCCTAACACTAACCTGAACCTAACGGTAACAATAATACTAAACCTAAACCTAACTATAATGCTAATCCTAACACTAACCCTAACCCCAACCCAACCCTAACACTAACCTAATCATAAACTTAAATCTAACACTAAGCCTAACCTTAATGTAAACCCTAAAACTAAACCTAACCCTAAATTAAATGGTAATCCTAAACTTAATCATAACCATACCATAAAACTTAACCCTAACTATAACAATAAAACCAAACTTAAAACTAACCATAACCCTAACACAAACAAAAACTCTAACACTAACCATAATACTAACTCTAACCCTAATCCTAACTGTAACCCTAACCATATTCTTAATCCTAACAAAAAACCTAATCCTAACCCTAATATGAACAACAAAAAAATGTAACCCTAACCCTAAATGTTTCCCTAACACTAAACCTAACCCTAAATCTAACACTAACATTAACCCTAACCCTAACCCTATCACAAACCCTCATGCCAACCAAAACCCTAACCGCAACCTAACCTTAACCCTAACCCAAAACTTACCCTAAACCTAAACCTAAAAGTATCCCTAAAAGTAACCTTAACCCTAAATTAAATGACAACCCTAACCCTAATCCTACCCAAACCCTAACCCTAAATCTAACCCTAACAGAAACCTTAAGTCTAACCTTAACTCAAACCTTACCTAACCCTATGTCTAACCTGAATCCTAACTGTAAACATAATCCTAAACCTAACCTTAATCCTCATCCTAACAGAAAACGCAACACTAACCCTAACACTAACCCTAACCCTAAACCTAAACCTAACCTTAACCCTAACACTATGTCTAACCCTGACCCTAACACTAACTCTATCCATAACCATAACCCAAACACTTAACCTTACCCTAATCCTAATCCTAAGCCCAACCATAACCTTAAACCTAACCCTAACATGAACCCTAACCCTATGCCTAACACTAACACTAATCCTAACACTAAACTTAACCCTGTCCTTAACACTAATACTAACACTAAACCTAACCATATCCCTAACACTAAACCTAGCGCCAACCCTAACCCTATCACTAACAATAAACCTAATACTAAACCTAACCCTAACCCTATCACTAACACTAATTCTAACTCTAACCTAACAGTAACACTAACCCTAACCCTAAACCTAAAAATAAACTTAACAGTAACCCTAACTCTAATCCTTACACTAACACTAACCCTAACCCTAAAACTAATTTTAACACTAAACCTAAACTGAACCCTAACTCTAACCATAACACTTTCACCATACACATAACATTAACACTAAATCTATCCCTAATTCTAACAATATCCAGTACCCTAACCTAACCCTAAACCAATCACGAACATTAACCCTAATCCCAAACCTAACCTTAAACATAACTCTAACCCTATTAACCATAAATCTAACACTAACCCTAACACTATCCTAAACCTGAACCTTAACATAACTCTACACCTAACCTTAACCCTAAAACTAATCCTAACCCTAACAATAACAATAACACTAGCACTAACCATAGATCTAACTCTAAATATAACCCTAATCCGAACTATAAACCTAATCCTAATATGAACCCTAACCCTAACACTAACCCTAACCCTATCAATAACCCTAACCATAAACATCACAATAACAGTAACCCTAACACTTACCTTAAACCTAAACCTAACACTAACAAAAAAACCAACACTTAACCCTAAAACTAACACTAACTGTAAACCAACCATAACCCTAACACTATCCCTAAACCTAACCTTAAAACTTAACCTAATAGTACCCCTAACCCTAACCCTAACAATAAATCTGAACCTATTCCTAAACATAACACTATTTTTAGTACTATTTATAACCCTAACACTAGAACTAATCTTAAACCAAAGCCTAACCCTAAAACTAACTGTAACACAAAACTTAACATTAACCCCCAAAATAACCTTAAACCTAACCCTAACCATTATTGTAAACTTAACCCTAACACTTACCCAAACCCTAATCCTAAACCTAACCCTAATCCTAAACCTAACCCTAACACTAAACTAATAATAAACCTAACACTAACCCTAAACCTAACCCTTACCATAACACTAACCCTAAACCATAAGCCTAACTCTAACCCTAACACTAATTCTAAACCATAACACTAACACTAAACATAAACCTAAACCTAAATGTAACCATAACTCTAACCCTAACACTAACTATAAACCTATCCCTAACCCTAACATTATAATTAACCATAACCCTAACCCTAACACAATCCAAACCCTAACCCTAAACCAAACTATAGCACTCACCCTAACCCAAACCCTAACAAAATCTTTAATTCTAACATTAACCCTAACCCTAAAACTAACCCTAACCCTAACTCTAACACTAACCCTAAACTTAAAGCTAACCGTAATCCTAATCCTAACAATAACCCTAATACTAACCCTAACTCAAAACTTAACACTAATATTAACTCTAACCCTATCCTAATCCTAACTGTAACCCTAACCCTAAAAATAACCCTAACCCTAATCCTAACACACACCCTAAACCTAAACCTAAAACTAAATCTAACCCTAACCCTAACCCTAAACTTAACCCTAAATCTAATCCTATCACTAATCTTAACCTATAACCTAACACTAATCTTAACCCTAACACTAATCTTAACCCTAAAACGAATCATAATACTAACCCTAAACCTTACCCTAACCCTAAACCTGACTCTAAACCTATCTCTAACCCTAACAGTACAATAAACTCTGACCCTAACCCTAACACAAACACTAACACTAAACTTAAACCTAACCCTATCTTTTAACCCAAACCTAACCCTAACTCTAAAACTCACTGTAACCCTAACCCTAACACGAACACTAATTCTAAACCTAACATTAAACCTAACCCTAAACTTAACCCTAACATTAACAATAAACTTATCCCTAGCATTAACCTTAAAACTAACCCTAACACTAACACTAAACCTAACCCTAACCCAAACCTAAACCTAACCCTATCCCTAACCCTAACACTAATCCTAATGCAAACCATAACCCTAACTCTAAGATGAACCCTAAGTCTAAACCTAACCCTAACATTGAACCTAACACTAATCCTAATCCTAAAACTAAAAACAACCGTAACACTAACCCTACCCATAACCCTAACCCTAACAATAAAACTAATCCCAAACCTAATCCTATCACTAAATCTAACCCTAAATATAATTCCAAACCTAACAATAACCCTAACCCTATCCATAACCCTAATGCTAACACTAAACCTAACTCTATCCTAAACCCTAACACTAACATTAACTGTAACTCTAGAACTAATCATAATCCTAACAATAAACCTAACCCTAATTCTAACCCTAAATATAACCCTATTTTTTATTCATAACCCTAACACTAACCCTAATTCTTACACAAACCCTACTCCTAACCCTAACTAACCCTAACCCTAACACTAACACTAACACTAACCCTAACCCTAACCCTAAACCTAACCCTAAACCTAACACTAACACTGAACGTAACATGTACCCTAACCCTAACTCTTACTATAAAATTAACACTAATCATAACCCTAACATTAAAACGAACCATAAACCTAACCATAACCCTAACTATAACACTAACCCTAATCCTAACACTAAACTAAATCTAAAACCTAACGTTAACCCTAGCAATAACTCTAACTTAATCTGGACCCTAACACTATAATTAACCCTAACTCTAACCCTAACACAAACCTAACCCAACCCTAAAACTAACACTCACACTAACACGAAACCTAACACAAAGCCTAATTTGAACAATAACACTAAACCTAACCCTAATCCCAATCTTAACTTAACCCTAAGAGTAACCCTAAAGTTAACCCTAACCCTAAAACTAACTCTAACTCTAATTCTAACCCTAATTCTGGCACTAACCCTCACCCTAAACCTAATCCTAACAATAACCCTAACAATAACCCTAACACAAAATTTAACACTAACTTTAATCTTAAACCTAACCTAATCCTAACTCTAACCCTAAACCTAACCCTAACACTAATCCTAATCCTAACTCAAAACCTAATTCTAACCCTAACACTAACCCTAACCCTAACACTTACCTTAATACTAAACTTAACCTTAAACCTAACCCTATCACTAATTTTAACCCTAACCCTAACCCTATCCATAGACTACCCTAAACCTAACTGTAACTGCAACACTAAATTTAAATCTATCTCTAACCTTAAGACTATAATTAACACTATCCCTAACCCTAAAACAAACACTAACACTAAACATGAGCCTAATTCTAACCCTCACCCTAAACTTAACCTTAAACTTAACACTCAACCTAACCCTAAACTTAACATAACCCCTAATTCTAAACCTAACATTAACCCTAATGCTAATCCTTACCCTTAGTTTAACCCTAAATCTAACCCTATACTTAACACTAACCCTAATTCTAAAACTAACAGGAACACTAACTCTAACCATAACATTAATCCTAACCCTAAATCTAATGCAAAATTTTACACTAACACTAAACCTAAACTTAACGTAATCCTAACCATAACACTAATGCTAACACTATCCCTAACCTTATTCTTAACTCAAATTCTAAACCTAAACCTAACTAACCTAACCCTAAGCCTCTAACCCTAACCCTAACCCATACCCTAACACTAAACTCAACAACCCTAACCCTAAAAAATAACCTTAACCCTAACCTAACTCTAACACAAACCCATGCCTATTCCTAAAACTAACACTATCCCTAAACCTAATCCTTACCCTAATCATAACACTAACACTAATTCTAATGTTAACCTAACCCTAGACATTACACTAAACCTAAACCTAAACCTAAGACAAACCATAACCCTAAGCCTAATTTTTTTTTTAATTTTTTTTTTTAAAGATAGAGTGAGAGAGGGAGGGAGAGAGAGAGAGAGAATTTTTAATATTTTTATTTTTTATTTCTCGGCGGACACAACATCTTTGTTTGTATGTGGTGCTGAGGATCGAACCTGGGCCGCACGCATGCCAGGCAAGCGCACTACCGCTTGAGCCACATCCCCAGCCCCCCTAAGCCTAATTTTAACCCTAACCCTACCCTAACACTAAACATAAGACTAACCCTAACCCAAACCCTAACACTAAACCTAACCCTAACCTTAACACTAACCCTATCACAAATACTAACACTAACACTAATCCTAACACTAAAACTAAAGCTAACCCTTACCTTAAACCTAAACCTTACCCTAATCCGAACACTAAACCTAACCCTAACCATAAACATAACATTAAACCTAAAACTATCCCTAACCATTCCACTAAGCCTGACCCAAAACCAAACCCTAACCCTAGCCCTAATCATAACACTAAACCTAAACCTAATCCTATCCTTAACACTAACACTAATCGTAACCCTAACTCTAACATTAACTCTAACTCTAACCCTAACAAAAACCCTAACCCAAGCATAATCCTGACCCTAATCTATCACTAACAATCACCTTTACCTAACGCTAAACCTAACCCTAACACAAACACTAACCGTAACCCTATATCAAAGACTAACACTAATCCTAAACCTAACCCTTACCCTAAACTTAACCGTAACACGAACCATAACACAAAATCTAACTTTATTTTTAACCCTAACCCTCACACTTACCCTAACCCTAACCCTAACTCTAACACAAAGCTTAACCCTAGACCTAACCCTAAACCTAACACTAACCCTAAACCTAACCCTAACTTTACACTAACACTAATTTGAAACATAACCCTAAACCAAACCTTAAACCTTAATCTAACCCTAATCCTAACCCTAACATTAACTTTAACCCTAACCCTAAATCTAACCCTAACACTAATCCTAACTGGAACACAAACCCCCAACCCTAACCATAAGCCGAACCTTAACCTAACCTTAACCTTAACCTTAACCTACCACTAATAGTAACCCTTAAACTAAACTTATGACTAATCCTAACCCTAACCCTAACCCTTACAAAAACCTATCCTAACCCTAACCCTAGTCCTAATCATAACACTAAGCTTCACCCTTATTCTAACCCTGTAACGAACCCTAATCTTAACGTAAACCCTAACACTAACCCTAAACTTAACCCTAACACGAACCTTAAATCTAACCCTAAAATAACCCTAATACTAAACCAAACCCTAAACCCAACACTAACCATATCATTAACCCTAACCTTAACACTAAAACTCACACTAACCCTAACACTAAGTCTATCACAAATTCTAATCCTAAATTTAAACCTAACTATAACCTAACGCTAACACTAACCATAAACCTAACCATAAAGCTATCCCTAACCCTAACACTAACAATAACTCTATACCTAATTCTCACCCTAATCCTAACCCTAAATAAAACACTACCCTTACCCTAATCCTAAAGTGATATAACCTAACACTAACACTAAACTTATAAAACACTAATGAAAATAGTAATGCTAAACCTAACACTAACCCTAACAAAACCTAACTTAACCCTAACCCTAAATATAAACCTAACACTAACCCTAACTTTAACAATAAAAAACCCTATCCATAAACCTAATCCTAACCTAAACTTAACCCTTATCCTAACCTAATCCTAACTCGAAACTCAACACAAACCATAACCCTAAACATATCTTTAACTGTAACTCTAACACAAACCTAACCCTAAACCTAACACTAACTCTAACAATAACACAAACCATAACCCTAAATATAAACTTAAAAATAACCCTCAACCTTACCCCCAACCATAAACCTAACACTAACCCTAACCCTAACACTAACACTAAACCTAAACTTAAATGTTACACTACCCCAAAAACTAAATGTAACCCTAATCTTAACCCTAACACTAACACTAACCCTAACCCTAACCCTTTACCAATACTTAACACTAAACTTAAACCTAACATGAACCCTAACCCTAACACAAACCCTAACCTAACCCTAACCCAAACTCTAAGCCAAACTCTAACCCTAAAATAATACTATCCCTAAAACTAAACCAAACCCTAACACTAACCTTTACTGTAACCCTAACCATAAAACTAACCATAACCCTAACACAAAACCTAACACTAACCTTAGCCCTAACACAATCCCTAACCCTAATCCTTTACCTAACAACAACTCTAACCCAAAACATAACCCTAACTTTTACCTAACACTAACACTAATGCTTTCCTAATCAAAACCAAATCCTAACACTAAACTAACCTAACACTATCCCAAACTGTAACCCTAATATAAACCCTAAACCTAACCATACCACTAAGTTGATCGCTCACCCAAACCATAACCCCAACCCTAACACTAACCTAACCCTATCACTAATCCTAACAGAAACCCTAACGATAAGTCTAACCCTAATTCTAACCATAACCCTAACCCTAACTTTAATCCTAACCTAACCATAACCCTAATTCTAACCCTAACACTAAGCCTAACCCTAAACCTAACCCTCACCATAACCCTCTCCATATAGCTAACACTAACTCTAACCATTAACCTCAATAAAGACTTAAACCGAACACTAATGCTAACCCTTACCATAACCCTAACTGAAACCCTAAACCTAAACCTAACACTAACCCTAAGCTTAAACCTAACACGAACACTAACCCTAACACTAACCCGAACCCCCTGACTGTAACCCTAACCCGAACACTAAACTTAACCATAACCGTAACCCTAATGATACAATAACTTTAACAATAACCCTAAACCTAACCTACCCTAAACCTGTCCCGAACCAAAATTCTAATCATAACTGTAACAGTAAACTATGTGTAAAGCTATCAGTAACCCTAACACAAAACCTAACCCTAACCCCTAACACTAACCCTAACCCTAACACTAACCCTAACCCTAATCCTAACACTAACCCTAAAACTATTTTTACACTAACATTAATTCTAAACATAACCCTAAACCTAAACCTAAACCTTAACCTAACCCTAAACGTAACCCTAACACTAACTTTAAACTTAACACTAAAAATAACCTTAACTCTAATCCTAACTGTAACACAAACCCCAACCCTAACCATAACCTGAAACTTAACCTACCCTAACCCTAACCTAACACTAACCCCAACCCTAAACCTAAACTTATCACTAATTTTAAACCTAACCTTAACACCAACACTAACATTACCCTAACCCTAAACCTAACCGTAACCCTAAAACTAACCCTAACCTTATCACTAACACTAACCATTGTCCTAACCCTAACAATAACCCAAACTTAACCCTAACATGAAACTTAACCCTAACCCTAAAACTATCCATAACACTAACCCTAACGCTAACCCCAACAATAAATGTAAAATTAACCCTAACCTTAACACTAAACCTAACAGTAACACTAACCCTAACTCTAAGTGTAAAACGAATTCTAATGCTAAACCTACACCTAACTATAACACCAACCCTAACCCTAATGCTAACCCTAATGCTAACTCTATCTC
Organism: Marmota flaviventris; assembly: GCF_047511675.1. Taxonomy (NCBI): domain Eukaryota; kingdom Metazoa; phylum Chordata; class Mammalia; order Rodentia; family Sciuridae; genus Marmota; species Marmota flaviventris. The sequence goes on from NW_027288218.1 coordinate 96,195, forward strand.
TAACCCTAAACCTCACCCTAACCCTAACCCTCACCTTAACTCTAACCCTCACCCTAACCCTAAACCTAAACCAAACACTAACCCTAACCCTAATCCTAACACTAACCCTAAACATATGTATAACCCTAAACCAAATACTAATGCTAAACCTAAACCTAACACTAACACTAAGACTAACCTAACCCTAAACCTAAATCTAAACCTAGCACTCAAACTAACCTTAACCTTAACATGATCCCTAACCATAAACCTAATCAGAACCCAACCCACAACCTTATCCTAACCTAAAGCTAACCCTAAACCTAACCCGAACGTTAACACTTACTGTTACTGTAACCATAACCATAATTTTAACTGTAACCCTAACACAAACCTAACCCTAACCCTAACAATAACCTTAACCCTAACCAAAACTGTAACACAAACCATAACCCAAACCCTAACCCTCACCCTTACCTAACCCTAACACTAATGCTTACCTAACCCTAATGGTAATCCTGACCTAACACTAACCCTAACACTAACTCTACCTGTATCTTTATCACGAACCCTAAAACTAACCATACCACTAGCCTAACCATCACCCTAACCCTAATCCTAACCTGAACACCAAACCACAACCTAACCCTAACCCTAATCCTAACAGAAACCCTAACACCAACCTTAACCCTAAACCTAACAGTAAACCTAACTCTAAATTGAAACCTAAGTGTAAACCTAACCATAATCCAAACCCTAAAATTACCCTAAACCTAAGCCTAAAAAATAAACCTAACACTAAACCTAAACCTAACCCTCACACTAACCCTAAACCTAAACCTAACAATAACCCTAACTCTAACACTAACACTCACACTAAATCTGACTATAACCCTAACCCAAATGGTAATGCTAACACAAAAACTAACCCTAACCCTAACACTAATCCTAACGCTAACCAAAACCCTAAACCTAACCCTAACCCTAAGCCTAAACCTAACACGAACCCTAAATCTAACCCTAACCCTAACCAAACCATAACCCTAAATCTAACTCTAACTCTAACAACCATAAACCTAACCCTAACCCTAACCCTACCACTAATCTTAACCCTAACCCTAACCAAAACCCACCCTAACACTAACCCTAACCCTAACCCTATTCCAAACCTTAATCACAATTCTAAACATAATAATAACAGTAACCCTCACAAAATCCCTAACGCTAACCGTGCAACTAACCCTAATTCTAACCCTAACACAAACCCTAACACTAAATTTATCCTAACACAAATTCTAAACATAATCCTAAACCTAATTCCTAACCTTAACCTAACATTAATCCTATACCTAATCCTAACACTAAGTTTAACCCTAACACTAACACTAACCCCAACACTAATCCTAACCATAACACAAACCCTAACCTAAACATAACCCTAAACTTAACCTAATACTGACACCAACTCTAAACTAACACTAAGCCTAAACCAGGTTTAGGGCAGGGCGTGGGTTAGTATTAGGTTTAGAACTAGGGTTAGGGTTAAGATTAAGGCTATGTTTAGCTCTACGATGAGGACTAGGATTTGTTTTAGGGTTAGGGATAGTATTAGGGCTATGGCTAATGTCAGGTCTAGGGTTGCAGTTAGGGATAGATTTAGTGTTAGGTTTATGGCTTGGTACAGTGTAATGGTTAGGTTTTTGGTTAGGGTCCAGTTTAGATCTTGGGTGGAATCAGGGTCAGGATTAGGATTTGGGTTAAGTTAGTGTTTAGGTGCAGGGCTCAAATTAGTGTAAGATTTAGGGTAAGGGTAATGACAGGATTAGATTTAGGGGTTAGGTTTGGTTTTGTGTAATTTATAGGGTTAGGATTAGGCCTAGGGTTATCATAAGGGTTAGCATTATCATTAGGATAATGGATAGGGTTAGCCCTAAGGTTAGGGCTAGGTTTATGTATAGGATTAGGGCTAGTGTTTGGGTTAGGGTTAGGTTTAAGTTTAGGGTTAAAGCTAGGATTAGGACTCGGAATAAGGCTATGTTTTGGTTAGGTTAGGGCTAGGGTTAAGGCTACTGCTAATGTATGAATTAGGTTTATGATTACAGCTAGTTATAGGGTTAGAGTTAGGTCTAGGTCTAGTGTTAAGGTTAGGTTTACGGTGATGATGTTGTTTAGAGCCAGGGTAAGTGTTAGGGTCAGAGTCAGAGTCAGGGTTAGTTTTCAGGGTAGGGTTAGACTATAATTAGGGATAGGGATAGGGATAGGTGTACAGTTAGTGTTTGGTTTAGGTTAAGGGTTAAGGTTAGGGCTATGACTCGGTTTTGTTTTAGAGCTAGGGGTAGGGTTAGGGCTAGTTTTAAGATTAGTCTTAGGGTTAGGGCTAGTGTAAGTGTGAGATTTAGGCTTAGATTCAGGGTTAGGGATAGGAGTAGAGTTATGGCTAGATTTAGTCTTAGGGTTAGGGTTAAATTTAGAGTTAGCTTGAGATCTAGGTTTTGAGATAGGGCTAAGTATAGGGCTAGGGTAGGGCTATCTTTAGGGCTTGGTGTATGGTGATGGTAAGGGATAGATTTAGAACTAGTTATAGAGCTAGTGTGAGAGTTAGAGTTAGTCTTAGGGCTAGGGTTAGGGACAGGGCTAAATTAGGACTTGGATTACAGCTAGCGTTAGTGTTAGGTTTAGGCCTAAGGTCAGGGCTTGGGTTAGTGTTAGGTTTAGGCCTAGGGTTAGGTTTAGGGTAAGGGAAGGGAATATAGCTAATTTTAGGACTAGGGTGAGATTTAGGGTTAAGGTTAGGGTTAACGTTAGAGTTAGGGTTATGATTAAGGCGAGGTTCATGGCTAGGATGTTGGCTAAGTTTTGTATTAGGGTTAGGGCTAGGATTAGAGCAAGGGCTAATGCCAGGTCTAGGGTACGGTTAGGGATAGTTTTAGGGTTAGTTTTATGGCTAGGTCTATTGTAAAGTTTAGGTTTCTTGCTAGAGTCAGGTTTAGAGCTATGGGTATTATTAGAGTCAGGTTCAAGGTTAGGGTTAGTGTTAGAGTAAGGTTTAGGTTTAGGGCTCAAATTAGTCTTATGTTTAGGGATCGGGTAATGACACAGTTAGGTTTAGGCTTCAGGTTGTGTGTAGGTTAATGGATAGGGTTAAGTTTAGTGCTAGGATTAGGGTCCCACCTAGGTTTAGCATAATTTTTATCGTTATCATAGGGTAATGAATAGAGTTAGAGCTAGGGTGAGGGCTAGGATTATGGTTAGGATTAGGTCTAGGGTTAGGCTTAGGGTTATAGTTAGGGCTAGGGTTATTGTTAGGGTTAGCTTTAGGGTTATAGCTAAGGTAGGGCTTGGATTGGGGATAGCTTTTGTGATAGGTTAGGGCTATGGCTAATGTAAGAACTAGTGTAATGATTAAGACTAGTTTTATGGTTAATGTTAGGGCTAGGTGTAGTTGTAGGGTTAGTTTTAGGGTTAGGGTGAAGTTTAGAGCTAGGGTTAGTGTTAGTGTCAGGGACAATGTTCGGGTATGATAATACTTAGGGTTAGGGTTAGGGTTAGGGCTAGGGTTAGGTCTAGAGGTAGGGTTAGAGTTTAGGTTAGGTTAAGGGTTATTGTTAAGTCTAGGTCTAGTTTGTCTTTAAGTTTAGAGCTATAGTTATGGCTAGATTTAGGATTAGGTTTAGGTCTAGGTCTAGTGTTAGGATTAGGTTTATGTATAAGTTTACCAGCAGGGCTAGTATTAGTTTTCAGTTTAGAGTTAGGTTTAGATTTAGACCTCAGGTTAGTGATAGGGTCAGTATAATGATCAGGGATAGGGTTAGGGTTTGGGTTATGGTTAGATCTAGAATGAAGGCTAGGGTAAGGACTAGTTATAGTGTTAGGTTTTGGTTAGGCTAAGGATTAGTGCTAAGAATATGGTTAGCATTAGGGTGATGGTTGGCTTAGGGTAAGGGGTAGGGTTAGAGCGAGGGTTAGGACTAGGTTTGGAGTTAGGTTTAGGGTTAAAGCTAGTATTAGGGCTTGGATTAGGTCTAGTTTTGTATTAGGGTTAGGGCTAGTGTTATGGTTATGGCTATTGTAAAAAATAGGGTTCATATAGTGTTAGTTTTAGGGTTAGGTTTAGGGCTAGGTCTAGTGTTAGGGTTCAGTTTAAAGTTAAGGTGATGTTTAGAGCTAGGTTTAGTGTTTGGATATGAGTCAGGGTCATGGTTAGGTTTAGGGTTAGGGTTAGGTTTCAAATTAGGGCTAGGTTTAGGGCTGGCATAGGGTTAGGGTTTGGTCAAGGGTAAGGGTTAGTGTTAGGGGTATGGCTCAGTTTTGTTTTAGGACTAGGGTTAGGGCTAATTTTAGGATTAGCATTAGGGTTAGAGCTATTTTCAGGGTTAGGGTGAGGCATAATATCAGGGTTAGTTTTAGAGATAGGTTTCAATCTAGAGTTAGTGCTAGGGCTAACGATAGTGCAAGGTTATGAGTAGGGTTCGGGTTACAGTAAAGGATAGAGTTAGAAGTAGGGATAGGTCTTTTGTGAGAATTAGAGTTAGTCTTAATTCTAGGGTTCAGGTTAGGGTTAGAAATAGGGATATATTAGGGCTAGGATTAGGGCTAGGTTTAATATTAGGGTTAGGGCTAGAGTTAGTGTTATGATTAGGGCTAGGGCTAGGGTTAGATTTAGGGTAAGGTTTAGGTTTTAAGCTACAGTTAAGGCTAGGGGGAGTGTTAGGTTTAGGGTAGGGTTATGGTTACGGTAATGGTTTGGGCTGTGGTTAGGGCTAGGGTTTTCCTTAGGGTTAGAGTTAGTTTTAGAGTAATGTATTGGATTACTTGTAAGATTAGGGTTAGGGTTACTTTAGGTTATGGTTAAATTTAGGTTTAGGGATAAGTTTAGTTTTGTTTCATGGGAGGTTTAGGGTTAAGTTTATTGCAAGGGTTAGGTTAAAGGTTAGGTCGGGGGTTAGGTTTATGATTAGGGTTAGAAATAGGGTTAGGTTTAGGGCTAGGGTTATTATTAGGGTTAGGGTTAGGGTTAGGGTAATGTTAGTGTTAGAGCTAGGGTTAGTACTAGGGTTAAGGTTAGGATTAGGGCTAGGGTTAGGTTTATGTTTATGAATAGGGCTAGGATTAGGTTTAGGCTAAGGGTTAGGCTTTGAGCTATGGTTATGTCTAAGGCGAGGGTTAGGGTTAGGGCTACATTTAGGATTATGGTTATACTTAGGGTAGGTTTAGGCCACGGATTAGGTCTAGGTTTTGTGTTAGGTTTAGGCCCAGGGTTAAGGCGATGTGTAATGTAAGATCTAGGGTTGTGATTAGAGCTAGTTTTAGGGTTAGGTTTATGACTATGTCTAGTGTTAGGTTTAGGTTTTGGGTTATGTTCAGGTTAAGAGCTAGGTTAAGTGTTAGTGTTAGGGTCAGTGTTCAGGTTAGAGTTAGGTATAGGGTGAAAGCCAGAATTAGGACTAGGGTTAGGTCTAGGGATAGAGTTAGTGTTTGCTTTAGGTTAAGAATTATGTTAGGGCTAGGGCTCAGGGTTTTTTAGGTCTAAGTCTAGAGTTATGGTTATATTTAGGATTAGGCTTATATCTAGGGTTTGTGTTAGGGTTAGGTTTAGGTATATGTTTACTGGTAGGGCTAGTTTTAGCATTTAGTTTAGGGTTAGGGTCAGATTTAGGCTGAGGGTTTGTTTTAGGATAAGGATTTAAGTTAGGGTTAGAGCTAGAATTAGGGCTAGGGTTACGACTAGTAATAGGGTTAGGGTTTGGATTAGGCTATGGATTAGGATTAGGACTAAGATTAGCATTATTGATAGGGTTTGGTTTAGGGTAAGTGATAGAGTTAGAGCTAGGGTTAGGGCTAGCTTTAGGGTTAGGGTTAGTGCTTTGGTTAGGTTTAGGTTTACATCTAGGCTTAGGACTCAGATTGGGCTAGTTTTTCTGTTAGGTTTAGGGCTAGGGTTAGGGCTATGGCTAATATCAGAACTAAGGTTATGATTAGAGTTAGTATTTCGTCTAGATCTAGTGTTAGCACAATCTTTAGTGTTAGTGTGATATTTAGAATTACGGTTAGTGTTAGAATATAAGTCAGTGTCAGGGTTAATTTTAGGACTAGACATGAATTAGAGGTAGAAGGTTATGGCTAGGTTTAGGGTTAGGGTTTGGTTTAGGTTAACATTTAGTGTTAGGACATTGACTTGGTTTTGTTTAAGAGATAAGGCTAGGGTTACGGCTAGTTTTAGGATTAGTGATAGTGTTAGGTCTAGTGGTAGGTTGAGGATTAGGCTTAGGGTTAGGGTCAAATGTAGAGTTATGGTTAGATCTAGGGTAGGGTCTAGGGCTAGGGTTAGGGCTAAGGTTAGGACTTGTGTTAGGTTTATTGTAATGGATAGGATTAGAACTAGAAATAGGGCTAGGGGGAGAGTTAGAGTTAGTCTTAGGACAAGGTTAGGGGTAGAGTTAGGGTTAGGGCTAAATTAGGACTAGAATTATTGCTAGGAGTAGTGTTAGGGTTAGGCCTATGGTTAGAGCTACTAGGGTTAGGGGTTAGTGATAGGGTTAGGGGACAGGATGGGGTTATACCTAAGTTCAGGTCTAGGGCAAGTGTTAAAATTACAGATAGGGCTAGAGTTAGGGTTTGGGTTAGGATTAAGACTAGGTATAGGCCTAAGATAAGGACTTGTGTTTGTGTTAGGGTTTGGGCTAGGATTAGGGCTGGGGCTAATGTCAGGTATGGGTTTGTGGTTATAGTTAGTTTTTGGGTTAGGTTATGGCTAGTTCTAGTGTAAGGGTTAGGTTTAGGTTAAGGGTCACGTTTAAATCTAGGTGTATTATTAGGTCAGTGTTCGAGTAAGGTTTGGTTTAGGTTAAGATTTAGGGTTAAGGCTTGTATTAGTTTTAGGGATAGGGTTAGCGTTCAGGTTAGGGTAATTCATAGGGTTAGGTTCAGGGTTCAGGTTAGGTTTATAGTAATGAATAGGTTAGTGTTAGCAATAGTGTTAGCATTAGGCCTAGGGTTAGCATTTGGGTTAGGATTATTTTTAGGGTAATGGATAGGGTTAGAGCTAAGGTTAGGGGTAG